>NW_019214204.1:150190-240105 GCF_002532875.2 Varroa jacobsoni | reverse complement strand
GCCCAGTTCCGCCATTCGCCATTTACGCAGGCCATCTAGGTGGCAATAAAATAATAAACAATAAGGCAATAAAATAGGCAATAAAACAGTTAAAAGACGCCAGCGAATCGACGCTAAGGAAACCTTTGTGTATTTGTCCCCACATTATGCAATTTTTGTTTTACCATTTGACGTAAACGCTAATTAAGCAGAATTCAGATTGTTTAGAATTTTGACAGGCTTTTTTTTTAAAAATAAACATGATGTAATTGATATTTTAATCCATCCTAAAACAACGCCTTTCATATTCCTGTCATACCAAATCTATGTATTAGGATATACCATTTTTAAAGGAGAGCGGACCTAAAGAACCCACAACACAGAATATAACGGTTGCTTTCTCATGTTAAACAACTTTATTTCTTATTGTATAGGTAACTTACTTATAGAATGTAATGTCGTATCCACTAATTGTACTATTCTATAAAGGTCTATTTATCCATGTCAATACGAACTATTTATAAAGGTGCATGGATTTTACATCGAATGTGAGTGTTAGAGAGATCGGATTGTTTCAACCGGATAACTGACGAGGCTCACTTAGTAGATATACAACTTGTACTAACTTTCTTCAAGTTGCCCTTTGCATGTATCAATTGACATTTAGTAAAGCCATTCAGCAAGCATGTAACTAGCCGTTAACAATATTAATTATTAAAAATAAATAATTTATTACGTGTTCCTCGCGAAAAAATTATCCAGCCAACATTTAACTACTAGGAATAGGCTACAGTTATATAAGCGCTTGACAGTAAACGCCTCTGAGACACCTTCTCCTGACGTGATATACGTGGTTTTAGCGGCCCATATGCACCTAGAGGCATCAGCGTATCTTGAAAATATAATTCGACAAGAGGAAAAGAACCTTGTTTATCTATGCATTTTCTTCACTTTGAAAAGATATATTGTCCTTTATGATACGCATAGAAGACTGTTGCACTAAGTAAGCCCGCACTTTTCAAAGAAAACTATCATAAAATGACGAATGATGAAACGCCATCTGCTGGTCATCATCGCGATTTTTTACACAGCTTTTTACTTGCACATAAGGCACAAAGAGTGCATTGGACAATAAACTATCGAAATCCGTTTTGGCTCCGATCCCTCCGGTAAACATATAATATTTTTATATTTTTTTAGTTCATACGGTCTTCTATTTTCAGTATGTCATAATGTAACAGTGATCGATCATCTATAACTATATGCAAAAAATGTTGCGCACAAACTACGCGATCAACTACGTCCTCGATTCCGCACTGCTCTGGGCGTCCATGGGCAGGATGTCAACAATTGTAACTACGGTGCCATAGATGCTGCTATTTCAGATGCTCCCAAATGACAAGCTATAAACTATATATATATTTTTTCATTGTGTAGTACGCAATGCTAATCACTGTACAGCTTTCGCCTTGTCGCCAATACAAGACATCTGTGTACCGATCCGATTAGACCCGTTTTATGGAAAATCTATGCCATTGATTAACAGCCAGCCAAGAAGTGCTTCTTCGCTTTGGCCCACCTTTCTACCTTTTTTTTACGTATATTTTACTCATCAAAAAAAAACGTTACATTCGTCGTGTGTTTTTATATCTACCAGGTAATAAGCTAGAATAAACGTAAATTGCCATTGAAAAATACTAGCTGCCACTTACCATATAGTTTTCCATCCCAATTGAAATAAGAATTGATTGGAACACATCGTCTGCTTATATCATATACGTACTTCTTATTCATTTATTTCTACTATACAATATTGAAGGATTGATTTTAAAGACCAGACAAAAGCTAATAAAAGCGAGCACCATTTTTCACCGATCAGGCTTACTTCCGGTAAAAGTTATTGTTTGGTACTTTGTAGCATTATTACGTAAAGGCTGCCTATTCTAATTTCATCTATTTTATTTTCAATTATATCCAAAGTTTTTGAAATAGGTTCGCGCTAGAAGCTAGCCAGGGGTTTCGACCATTTCTGATATTTATGCGGACACAAATGCTATACTCGGAATGCATAGCGACTTAACGATTTGGATGGACTCTTCAGAATTCTATAAATATTCACCAAATATTGTATGTGCTTTGTGCACAGCGGAAGTTTTTGCACCGATCTATACTTCGCAAAAAAAACTCAAACATAGAAATGTTTCGTTAACCTTTCGAGACTAGTTAAGATTTATAGAAATGCAGAATATTCTTATGACTATTTTTCATTTTTGAGTATTATTTTAATATATATTAAAGAAAAAATTAGTTTTAAGAAAACAACTATAAGACCCAAAGATAGAAAAACAGCACATCAATAATAATAAAGAAAAACCACTTGAGTTCGTATTATTTCTAGCTTCGCCTTTCTTAAAAAAAAAAATATAAATCTGCATGATTCCTTATCACTGTACATTCATCTACGCACTCCGCTTCGATCGAGCTAACTTGTACATTATATATCAATCGCAATAGAGTTGTGGACAACCTTTTAATTTACCTGAACAATATCGTGAGCCTAAAATGCGTCTCAAAACATTTGCTATAGTCTCTCACGTTGACTTCAGGCAAGCTTGCAAGGATGTTATTGGATAATATATGTTGATAATCTTATTGTAGAGTCGTTCATTCGTGCGAAATCCATCGCTTTGTTAGATCGCTATAATGACTGCCGACGAGATTAACGACGAAAGGCTTCTCCCGCATGTGCGGGTTTAACACCGTTTCCCATAATTACCAAGTTATCGAGTTTATTCGAGCCTAGCTCTAGCATAAAACGATAGATATAATCCGGGCATTCAGTAGATCATAGTTCAGTGGCCTGCTCCGTATCCTTCTGCGATGGTCCGTGTCTCCGTTTTAGCTATAATTGGAATTTCGGCCACTACGGCCATGTTTCAAGATGAGACACCTAAAAGCTTCACTAAGCATAGACTAGTGTTCGCACAACTTCCCTCGCTATGGACATTCAATGTTGCCAGATCACTCAACGAAAATGGTCTACTTGAATTATGGCATGATTTGCCCCGTGAAGGGTCGATTCTATTCTCGGTCGCCCCGGAGCATTTTCCTGAGGTTCAATCAACATTCAACAAGTCTAACTGCGTTTTGAAAGTTATTGAGGACGATCTCCAGAAGGTAATTGATGAGGAACGAACCGGGTTGACGTATGCCCTAGGTACGCCTCGGTCTCTTAATCTCCGACAGTTTGAATCATATGACCAAATCGATGCATCGATTAGCCATTACGTCAATGAGGCGGGCTTCCTGGGTCACATCAATCGTTTTGTAACTGGGAAAACCTCTCAAGGACGTGAAATCGTCGGCATCAAGATCTCAAACTCAATAGAAAAAAAGCCTATCATTTTCCTTGAGTGCGGCATCCACGCTCGTGAATGGGCTTCCACATCGAGCTGCCTTTACATAATTGACGAGCTCGTGCACAACCAGAACACACACAAGGACCTATTAGACAGGTGAGCAGTTCGACGCCTTGTGTAGACAACGATTGTTAAGACTCAATCAAGATTTGAATTAGACGTGCATCTCAGCGAAGTATTCAAACAAGCGACAGCCCCCAGTCGTAGTAGTCAAGATTATGCTGTCTCCTGTTCGAAAGGACTTATTCGATTATGCGTCACTGAGTCGCTTCATTAGCTTGAGCTGCTGCCCTATTTAGTTGGACCAGTTGCTATAGATGGCGTAATGCGAAATCATTTTACAAATGTTAAATACTTATTCTTTTACAGGTTCGAGTTTCATATTATTCCTTCAGTGAATCCTGATGGCTACGAATATACCCGGATCCAGAACAGGCTTTGGCGAAAGAACCGAAACCCAAAGAAGTCAAATTTTTTGTACCGTTGCTTGGGTGTTGATCTTAATCGGAACTTCAAGTCTGGTCCCCACTGCGGTGTTGGCACCGAGAAGAATCCATGCTCAGACATCTACTGCGGCTCAAATGCCTTTTCTGAGCCTGAAACTGCTGCCCTCCGTGATTATCTGACTGGAATTAAGGACGATGTTGAATACTACGTAGCTGTGCATGCGTTCGGCTTAATGTGGATGTTCCCCTACTCTTACACAACAGACCACTGTCCTGATCATGACGATCTAATGAGAAGGTCTAAGATCGCTGTCGATACAATTAAGTAAGCATAAGTTTTGAAAAAGCGTGTAATTCTACGCATGTATTTGTGGGATGGAATCAAATGAGCTGGGCCATCTGTTTATTCGGTAAATATAAGCTAAATGCGATTATACTGGTGGAAGGATCAGATTTTATTATATAAAGCAATCTTTGTCCATGGTCATTAGGAGACGGATCACAGATCAGTGTTGTGTGATTTTGCAAAACATTCATAATAGAATCTTTTCATAGAGTTACTGTATATAGTAGTTGAAATGAAAAACACTGCAGAAAAATAACCGCAGAACTGTAGAAACTAATTTTCTTTTTTCATTTTTCATAGGGCTACAACAGGAACACAATACAAATATGGACCCACTGCTGAGACCATTTACGCTGTAACAGGCTCTTCAGTTGATTGGGCTTATATGGAACTGGGCATTAAGAAGTCTTACGTGCTCGAGGTGCAACCTTCGCTTAATGCTGCATTTGGCGGACGAGGGTTCCTCCTACCAGCGGATCAAATCATTGCTGTCGGAAATGAAACCTTTATAGGTCTAAAAGCTATGTGGCTTTCCTAAGTCTTAATAAAACTTGTTTGTAACTCAACATCTGCTCACTTGCTTAGCAGCAGTACCGTTATTAAGCTCTCAAGTTGGCAAGTCACGAAACTGCGACAATGTATTAGATTTTATTGAACCACGTAATCGCCCATTTATTCTTTACTATGCTGTTTGCCATGTAAACGAAGATCAAATAGTAAGTCTAGACTATACATTATAGGCTTTTGATTTGTAGTAACTGATATGAAACTCACACTCGTATCAATGGCAGACGGTTGTGTATCGTTTAATGGACGGTTAATAATTTGCTACACGATTTGGTAGCACCTATCTTCTTTTGTGGTTTCTAACCATGCGTAAAAATATTAAATATTTACTACAGAAAAAAATGTGATTCACACGAACTAATTATATAGTGTCTAATAGGATTCATGCAAGAGCAATCTATTGCGTCAAAATATCTAACAACGAAAATGTCAGTTATGGTGGCCACCACGATGTATCGTCGTGAGAGTCCTTCAGTGGCATGATACAGGCTTTGTGGCTCCCTCTTTATTTTAGGTCATCCGTTTGATATAATATTCTGTGCTTAGTCCCTTACCAGTACCAGTAATCTAAGACGGGCATAATTTCAAATACAAGCTGGGCCTTTATTCAAGGATAAAGTATCTCAATCTATTACGCATTTGACGTCGCCGTTAGTTACCTATAGTTGGAAAGTCAAATACCTATTCCCAATTTGAAAGCAAAAAAACTAAACTAATTATCAGACGTTGTTTGTTGCTTAGGGATTTAATAGTGACGGTTTTGCTAAAAACTTAAAAACGACAACAATGCGCGTAGAGAAAGGGAGGAACGAGAAAAGTTGGCTCGTGGTTAGGCAAAATCTACGATAACAGGAAGAAAAAAAATAAGTTTCTAGATGGAGAAAGCCGAACCACATTTTAAGTTCTGTTCAATAATACACGTTTTGGCACTTCGCTCTTCATATGCAGATGACGGAATCGATATAAAACTATTGTTTCTTACATATATTTGTATAATTAATAGATCAGATGCACTATCAAATAAATATGTTTATTATTTATTCTGCGGTTGACATCATCGGGTATTGCCGTGTTGGTTTGGAGCATCTAATACAATCGTTAACAGACGAGCCGACAATCTTTAACGCATTTTAAGTCGAAGCCGTTTTAGACGCTCGGTTTTGTAGAAATTCTGTTTCGGCCTTAAAAACACTTATTTATGTATCTTTTATTTCGCTTTCAATAATTTATTCACAAAGCGTTTTTTTTTTTATAAATGCGTTCATTATATGTACATCCGCACAGAACCGTTTCGACGCAGCAAAATATTAAACTATGGCAATATAATACACTATAGTGACGTTCGAGCTTTTGCAATTTCCCTTGCTATATCAAATGCTTCTATTCGCAAGCGTTGCTTTATCTTATTCTGGTGTGCCCTATTTCAGCGTGAAAAATAAAGACGTACATGTCATTATATTAACAGTCCAACATCCCTAGCGTTATGTTGGCGGAAGTTCGATTCGGAAGAAAGGTAAAGTTTTGTTGAAACGAACTATAAGCATAATGTGTAAGGCGTCTTATCAAATCAATGTATCGTTAATGCTTCCATCCGTAGAATCGATGTATTTCTGCACAATGCTAAACTGCCTATATAGTGGTTAGCTTGATATGTATTCGTTAACTCGACCTTTGTCTAAAGACCGCTTGATTGCACGATGACGGTTAAGGTACTGGTAAGGCACTGGATAGGTAAGTGAACATGTTATTTGCACACTGCTCCGAGAAGCATTCATATCTCAATGGCGAAAGGACGAAGGGTTAATTAAAGTTTCCCTTTCCATGTAATGGAGTCAATGCATAGAATCAATTGCACCGATAAAGAATAATGTCTACTAAAAGGAATATATAAATAAATTGTTAATCTCTAAATAAACGTATATTATTAAGCAAATAGTAAACCGTTATCTCAATTTTTATATCAGACTACAAGCAAGTTTATCCTTCTAGAGATAGACCATTGCAATAGCGTATCTAGAGCTTTTTCAAATAAATAAAATGTTTGTTTGTCCTTTAAGGGCATCAGTGGGTTTTAATGCTCGTAGTAAAAAATCGAACTGTCGTACGATAATGAATCCATAGTGTTCTTCTTTATGTTTAAGGCATAATACTCACATGAACTTCAAAAAACTCGTAAAATTTTTAATTTGATCGACATTTTCACCAAACTGTTAATATAAATGTCTGCAAATATGGCCGATTATCAGCCATACAATAGACAACAATACAGCTAATGAACAATGTGGAACTTCAGAGGCACCATTGAACGTGGCAGCATCGAACGTGGCAGCCTGCTCCGATATCTCCGCATACGGATTGGTTCCATCATCAAAATACATCGGGCAGTCGTCATCTGCAAAAACGATTATTTCCACAGTTAATAGTATTTTTTAGCCAATTAGCACGCTGTCTTATTAAAGGCGACATTCGACACATGCCTATAGTTCCATTGAAGAGCCAACCTACAAACAAAGTTAGCCTGCAACTTACGTTCTCTTTCGTATTCAACCATATCCAGGGCAACTTGAGCCCCTTCCCGCGAGCTAATAGATACGACGTCCTGTTTAACGTGACAGAACGCACCGACACTAAGTGACATGAGAATTCGGTTGAGATCAGCACGTTGATACACCCAACAGCGGTACTTAGAGTAGGCGTCCTCTTCTTCATACGTAATGAGGTAGCTTTTGAGGTTCTCTCGCCAAAAGCCAATACATTTGAGCATATGGTCTGGCTCGGAGTAAATATCTACGGGACGGCCGAAATGGTCAACAGACACACAATAGTCGGCATCAACAGCGATGGTCCGTTGATCGCGATCACATACGGAGAAGTCTACAAATAATAAAAATTAAATAGATAATAAAACAATCCGTAGTAAAGCAGAGGTAACTACTGGAGCGAACACACAAATGAAACGTCCAAATACCCTCTAAAATCCTTTGACCTCTAAAATCCTTATTCCGCTAATTGACTTCTAAATAGCTTTTTTATTGCTTATCCCTCAGAAGACATACAAACGGGCCTTCGAAGAATGTTGGAGTTCTAAAGGAAATCATAACCGAGGTACAAAATATCTGTACAACTTACCAGAAATGTTTTCTTTACAGTAGACGTTCGGGCGGGGCATCTGGGTTACTCCGCCCCGAATTCGAGTCTCAAACAGAATATCACCGTGCTGCTGGAATTTGAATTTGCCTGCTACCGGACATTTAATGCTTACCGGATTCTTCATCACCAAGAGATCGTACCTTTACAGAGCGAATGGATAATGTTAACAAATGCATGAACGTATGTTCACTATAAAAAAAAAGAAAATAGATAAAAAGTCCAACGTTTTTATGAGAAAATCACTTGACTTGGGTATAAATTTATTTTTTTATATTCGCTTTTTGTGTAGTCTAGCAGCATGAACATTAAAATGAGGAATAAGCCCGGTTATTTTGAATTTCTCATAATTATAGGTAAACAAATTTTGTGTAGAAGGTCAGTTGGCAATAGAGCTTAAGGTTGAGGCTCAAATAATTCTAAATTTCTTTAATAGAAAAGAAATAGGGAGCGAAAAAAATGCCTACGCGGGCAAAGATATACTAAACAACCGTTGGCAATACAAAAAAATGTGCTAGTGTATACAACAAGGATCAAAATTCTGTCTCGTGACTTAAAAACGCTCACAAAATTTTTCGATTTGCAAAGAAACGTCAATTTAACGCATCTACTATTTGGCTTAAAGTAAAACACGTTAGAAAATTATATAAGCAAGAAGTAAGGCTATCTGGGCCACAAATTATTTTGTATACAAAAGTCAGTCATTCAACAAAGGTAAAAAATAGGTTATTTTTTTGAGAAAAAAGTATGATATTGGCTAGTAAAACAACGCTGTATAAAAACTTAGTGTCAAGCAAACTAAATTAAGGGTCATGATTTATCTGTCATAGGTCGTTATGAAGTTTTGTTGGGCAGTGTGAAGTTAGGTTTATAATGGTCCAAACAGTTTCCAAAGTCGATTGAACCTGTAGAATTACCGGTGTCATCCATAAGCCCGGTATAACATCCATCATGAATCGTGACTGATAACCGTAAGTGTTTCACATGTATATATGTAAAAAATTGTTAAGTCTTGATCGTGCATTACGGCAAAAGCGTTGTCACAGTTTTTTCCAAAAACCATCATATGAGGCATTTGATCGGTAACGACGGTATGCTGTACAATCAGCTAAATATACGACCCTAGATTAATCTATGAAATTATTTTTCATTAAATACGCTCGCTACACAGTGGTTCAGATAGCCTCGCCTCACGCTGGCCCATATATCTTCTAGAGCGACCATGTAATAAAGCTCAATGTTGTGCCTGATATAGAAACAATTGACTTTCAGTTAGTTTTAACATACGCAGCTCTGGATTTAATTAGCCTACATACACGCTGAGCTTATACAAACCTCCAATCCTGCTGAGCTCGGAACATAGTCCACGAACAAACAGTAGAAAAAGTTGGATCTCGAAGTTCTTTGCCTTTGCGATATCGAATCACAGAGTGGTGTCGTGGCACGAAATCGAAACAAACATAGTCACGTTGGCTAAATGATATTAATAAGAGGAAAAATAGAAAATTAGGGATAGCTAACGCTAAGCATTATGAATATGTTCTATTGCTATAAGGAACGTGTTCAATGGTGCCATATTGTAGTTCACTTAAAGAAGGATAGTTGACGTTAGTAAAACGTCGTCGCACACACATAAATTAGTTCTGTATAGATGTATGCATAATTTCAAAAAGAGATCCAGTGATCTCCGCACCAATACGGAGTAACAGTACAAATCGAACAAACAAACAAACCAATGTACAAACTATACGAGGGAAATATTATTGCCGGTCTAACCTCTAACGCTCTAAAAAAACGGGCCGTTTGGCCCCCATGTATTGGCTTGGAACCAAAGAAGAGTATTTCTTTGCAATCTGATAAATAGGCAAACTAAGCAATCTGCTTCTTTGTTTCAAATGAACGCCGATTTTCATTGTACCATTGCACCAAAATAAAGCTTATCTTCTACTAACACTAGCCATCACATTTGAACAGATATACAAGTTTGCTTTCGGAATCGACCTGTTTTAATAGACACACTTCTGTACCAAATACGGTTTTATCATCCTATTCATGGAAGGCTCCATGTGTTCCAATGCTCCTGTGCAGGCATAACAAATGCATCAAGACCTTTGGTATGTATCTATCTATGCGTATTGCTAAATGAAGCTATTCGACTGATTGTTCACGTACATATAAAGCATATGAATAGATATGCTAGATTCATACCATCCGTTGATTCCGTGTCTCGCCATCATATATCTATTGTTTCTTTTTTCGACGCAAACGTACACCTGTTCCTTGATGCGGCCTGTATCAGGCTTCCATCGCTCGATAATGTGAGTTCGATTGATAATAACATCCGCATCGAAGTTAGCAGTGTTAATCCATTCGCCAGTAAAGTTTTCCGGTAGCTTACAACGTGGCTCCATAATTTCAGTCTTCACTATAAAAATAAATAACTTTCTTTATTACAAAATCGATAATCATATATAGTTGCAGATCGAGATGTTGAAAAAGAATCAAAGTCTTTCGTTTAACGCAAACCAGACCTCTGGACCTCACACATAGCAAATTGTGACACCCAAAATATTGTAGAATCCCAAATCAGTGGGCTCTAACCTTTATTTTTTTAGTTGTGCATATTTCTTCATAAAGCTGCGTAACATATAGATATTCGCAAATATATGAAACTTAGATAATTTTCTCGAATAACTACGCTAAGTGCACCTTTACGGATAACAATCTGATGATTACGAACCCTGCTCCATGTGGTATCTGGATGGGGCATCCTGAGGATTCTTAAGGACATTACACTCAGGGGTAATAGATGCTCCCAAGAAAGTGTCGTCATCTCTATTAGCCAAAAAACAACGATATTTTTCATCAATACGAGATTCGCGGGAGTTCACTACGGCGAAAAAGTGGTTCTTCCCAATGTACCAATCACCGAGACACTTAAATTGGACTTCTGCAATCGAATACAGAAATAGTGAACGTCACTACAGGCTGCTTTCTTTCGTGTGCTGATTATAAATGGTTTCAACAAATAAAAATACACCTAATCCGTTGTCCGTTTTTATAGCCTTTTTGCGAAATTCATTAGAGAGCGTCTTGCGCTTAGAGGGTCATCCTGTTTGGTTGACCGATCTGCAACGTCGCCATAATGGAGCTCTTTGGGGTCTTGTTATCTGTAAAAAGAAATATTCAGAAATTCTAGACAATAGCATTATTTTCTTTTTAAGAAACATTAACAACAATAGTAATGTCCGTATGATGCTAAGAACCGGACAACCAATGTTTCGCTATCCGTACGTGTGTTTACCTCCTTCCTCGGTGTCTTCCATGCCCTCACACTGCCGATAATTCACTTGGAACTGCTGGTTGTCTATGAAGAACTGACTACCAGGTACTTGGCACGCTGTAATGTTAGCATCTGGATGCTTGCACTCGCCGGAGAATCTGTACGTGTTTTTATACGCAAACTTCCAGACACCTTCAAGGGACGAGCGACAGTTTTTTGGCGTAGGGTTGGTAGCTGAAAAAAAGCGGTGTTATTGGTTAATATACTCAGCACTGATTTCTGAACCCAGGTCGAAGGTTCGACAAATAAACGAGGATAAAAAATACGTAAGCAACATATTCAAACCAGGTACAGTAAAACTAATTATTACATTAGCACAATACAGTTAATGATTTTTATTATTTGTGGAAGGCTCTAGTAGAATTTAACAGACGTTTTTCGAATTAATTAAAAGTTCCCACTTTTTCTTTTCGCTCCGGAGAACTTTGCTGATTACATACCAGTATTCGATCTGCATTTGAAATAGAAGCACATCCTTCACTTTTAAAACGTACATGAACATTCAGGTCCTGAATATCGAGCAAAAATGATTTACATACAAAATAGTGTGATCTGTTCCATATTGACGTCGAGATTCCGGCAAACCGTCTGCACGTCGGGCCTCTCTGTAGGGTTAATATTTACGCATGGTGCTAGGAGAACAAAGACAAATGCGTTGAACCAATCGTTAGATACTACCATTCTAGCAATGAACAACAAGTGTATACAAACAAAACAAAGTGAATACAACTATATGTGATGGAACTCTAACCCGCATATGCTGGGAATCGGTGAAAAACCTGAAATTTTCCAGGAATCCTTATAAATTTCATAGATACAAACATGCTTCATCCATTATTCTTAGTCTGTGTGCACTTCGGTGCAGAGTTTTGCTTTCTCGATATTCTGTAGTGAAAATAAATCTGCTTAAGCTATTATATACCTTTTATGCACAATGATTACTCACTTGAAATTTTGTCGATAACGTTGAGAGTTCGCACGAACATTCGCGTACAGTAATAACATGGCCTAAACGTGAAAAATCAGAAAAAACATTAATATGTTTATGTTAGCTTAGGACGCCTGTGATTTTTAGATTTACTTTTTTTTTAATGCTTTATTATTGTAACTAAAGGTACTTGCATTTTTCACCGCTAAAGACCCATGCCAGTTTATAGTTAATGCGGCTAGCTTAACCGTATAGTGAGCTCTGCGAAGGATTGCAATGATTCAACTTTTTCTCACTAATACAGAATGATAGGTTTACTTATTTTTGCAAAAAATAAAAGTTTATCCACGGTGATAAACTCACACATGTGTATCAGTTCTCTGCAGAACGAACGTATAGTTGTCATTGTTGTATATTGTCAAATTGATACACCGCGTGTTGATGACCAGGTTCCGCTGCGTATTCTGATCGTATGCGTTGAATCGGATTGTTTCCTGCAAATTGAAACAGGAATTGTCCATGCAGCGAGAAAAATCATCATCCTTTATTTTTACGCCGATTTTTCAACTCAATTAATCTGACCTGAGCAACACATAATGAAGCTTTAATTTGCTTTCGTAACGTGTGAATTTTTACAAATGACCAGTTGAGAGCATGTAGCCCACATGATGGCTTAGCGGAAAACGTATTTGCTTGTTAATATTAGGGACACATAGGTTCAAATCCGGCCATGAATACACTTTGCTTCGTGGTGGGAGTCAGCCGTCTGATCATTCTACACTAGATACAGTAGATAGGTAGTGCTAGATGTAACATTCGAAACTTTAGTTGAAACCGAGTAGTAGTTTTAACGAAACTCATTTTTGTCAAAATTTTTCCACAGTTCATGTCCATCACCTGTTCGATCGTAGTAAAGGTGTCATCCCCACGCTCTCTCGAATACCATTCGCCCTGGACTGTCTGCGAGATATGACATCGTGGGTCGTAATCGTAGTTTCCACCAAGGTAAATCTGAGCACAGCAAAGGCTGAAGATAGCTATAAGGAAAATCCGTAATTAAGCATCAACTTTATGTTTTACAGGCTCTTGAATGGCAAATTAATTTAGAATAAGCAAACGACAACTATTATCACTATTAATATTTTTGTGCCAGAAACGAATGCGAATCGCTAGTACATTTAGGGTGATAGTTTTTTTTCGTAAATATCCCAAATTTTTACGTGATAAAAAGTTAAAAACTTTAGTTAAAAAACGCATTTAGAACTACGTCGTCACACGAGAGAATTATGAAGTCAACCGTTGGAAATCTCATCGATAGAAATAGCAAATAGTATTTTTCTGTACATAAATATCAAAGCAGGAATATTCTCTAGTTGTATGTCAAAGAACATGACCCGTTTCAAGCGTATTGTAGCTCAGAGGTTCTTCATTTGAGCATTTTTGGATGATACGGAAAAATTGGGCATTCGTGAATGAATACATAAGAACCGAGAAAAATATGCTTCTGACAAAATATATTTCGCAATAAAGATATATCGTGAAACAGAGTCGTATTGTTCGGCTTCAGTTGTTTATTTAGCTTAAGCAAGATCATCATAAATGCACCAAAAAATTAATTCGAATAGTTAGCGTAAAAGGGACATCGTGGAACCGACAGCTAGCCCCTTGATAATAAGGTTTTCTCTCGCCGGCTAATTATTTCAGAAATAACCGCCGTAACTCACTAAGCAACCTAAAAAATACTGCATGTATTTATACAGTGTTCGTGAAGACAACTCGCATCGCATTATGGTCTAGAGCTGTAGACTAAGTTTTTTCATTTCAATAATTGCGACCACTACGCGAATGCTAGCGAAACTTCATATGTACATCGTACACTCTCCACGTATTGTCCACGTATTGTCAAGGTGTGATACCTTGACATCTTTGGTATACCTTCGCGGGAAGCCGTTTGACGTATGCGTTTTACCCAGTTAGTCTGATATTTTAGGCATATATCACTAACAAAGATTTCTATACTATCTAATTTAACTCATTTTGTCCCTCCACTTCTACCTGAAAGCACAGCGGCCAAATGAACTGCATTGAATTCCATCGTACTCGACGACTCCGCTCTCCCGTCGTATGTCAGTACTCTCAAAAGATGCACCCCATTTCGAACGTATCCGTAAATCGATCACTGTTTCTAGCACGAATCTTCAACAACCTTCTTGTACTCGCTAAACGACCCGGATGATTTCAAGCTTCTGCATAAAAGCAGCATAAGGCAATACAACTAAACCATCATTATCCGAACGGTTGGGGGCGTACGAGAAAAGCTCTGATGACAACGACAGCTGCCACACGATAGCAGACCCCACCGACATCAAACGAACCGTTGACGCTGTTACGTTGGCCCCAGCGCCTCGAATCGAATACGAGTGGCGTCGTTACCCTGGCGACGGCGATCCACGCTTCTTATATGCTACCCGAGAAAAGAATGATTATCTATACAATTGTGATTGTATAGCCATAAGAACAGTAAAAAGTAAATAAGGTAATTATACCTACACAGCTGTCAGTCGTAAAGATGCAAGAGTGTGAGAGAGAGCAATCGGAGCTTCGATGGTCTGCGGTATCCCTACAGGATACGATTTTCGTCCGGTCGAATTCGCGCTGCTCATGAGATCCGTTGGTCATGGGTAGCCAAGTGCGCGCTCTTCGATCAGAAGCAAAAATCACCGTCGCATTTATATTAGAAAGCCGGTACGATAGGCTGGCATACGGCTATAGGATCAGGTATATTATCCAATACTTTTATAACTGGTAAGAGGCTGAAGTGAGCGCTCTACACAACGATAAAAGAAGTTGTGTTTCATTTATGAGGATGTTTCCGTTTTCGGTAGAGCTGTATATTTGCCTAATGGTAACTTGGTGATTACTAGAAGATCAACTTAAACTTAGCACAAAAATAATTTCTACTAACTGGTCAGGATTTTATAATCGTTTGTCGGGCATTGCCACTGCAGATATTTTGTTCTTTTTTGTACAGAAATTAGAGAAAAGCTTAATTTACAGCCGTAACACCACTCACTATCAGTCTTTAGTCTAGTGAAAACCTCAAAATAATCGTAGTATACCGAATACCAACTTTACTGTCGGTCTGTTAAACGCGCGGCCAGCTCTACCGTACTACGTACGATGCCATGCGTTTACTCGATGTTAACAAATGAATAACCAATGTTTAGGAAGTGTCAAATCTATGTCGAAGTTGCATCGCTATTTCATGAACGTTTCTCAAGTTTAATTATTCCATTATTCTATGTAATTCTCCTTCTTCTATATAATATAGAAATAAACCGTTTGATGAGACTCAGTCAATAGGTTTGTTACATTTAAAAAGTCAATGAATGCTTGTTGTTCGGGGCTCTGTACCGCTTTCTTACAGAGAAATAGACCTCTTATCAAAAACCGCGAGTTCTTTACGAAGCGGATTGGGTATTAGCAGTTCGGTGTCCGTAATGTACACAGACGTTCGTAGCATCGATCTTGGGTACAAATGCATTTTGTTGCTGTTTTGGCTTTTGCTATATCTCAAGTGGGCGGCACGTCAACTTGAAGACCCAGTCACCTGACAGAGGCGTTCTTTAGACGACTGAATAAAGAACCTATCGTTTAGCTGCTAGTCGCCAGGTCGAACTGATACGCATCTGAAAAATGTCAGAAACCCAACTTCTTTTGTACTTTGTTTCATTATGCTTTCGTTATGATTAGCGCCGTAACATAATTCTATCGGACAGCGGGATGAATGATTATTATTTATAATCAGTTTTTTTCACTAATGTTCGAGTAAAGGTAACGTCATAGGTTTCGTCTTAAACTAAGTACGCTATAACTAACGGTTGGCATCATAAAATTGTATGGAAGCAGAGATGAACAATTGCTTTCACGTTCGTCAAGTTGCTGGGCAGCGATCTATCGTTTCAATAAATTTGTATGCTAACCATGAATTGAAACTAATTATAAACTGCTTTTGTACAAAGCAGTCGGGCCTAACGTCGGCATTTCCCTAGTACAATACAAGCAGTCCGATTGATTACGAGGATGTCGACCAAACAAATCTATTGCAAAAGATGTGACAGTCTGCGAATTGTACAACTAACGAAAATCAATCAAATCTAACTCTAGCTATTGGATTCTACGACTCTCATTGGGTCAGATGCTATCAGCTGATACAAGCACTCTATTAGTTGATATTCCTGAGGACATTTGCATAATAAACTCGTATTTATTTTTACAGCAGACTGGACGAGAAGGCTTCAGCGGTGAAGTTCGCGGTCGAACTGAAACTACAATTGAAGTGGTAATGCGGAGTACACCAAAATAACGAAAAACAGAAGATACCAAGTGATCAGACAAGATCTCGGTAAATATCGGTTGTGGTCGAAATTGGTCCAAAAAACGTGGAACTTAACCTCGACGTAAACAACGTCACCATGGACGAAAGTACTGAACATTCGAAAACTGCCAAAGGCCGCGTTGAGTTGCAAAACCAATTTACTTTACTCAACAACATACACAAACAAAGAAGCAAACGATTTATAAGGATGCCTCGTATCTAGCACATTTGATACCCGTGTCAACTGGTGATATTTGCTGAGTTTTCGGCTGCCTATATGAACTCAATATAAATTAAAAAGAAACTATAGAGAACTTGTATTACATGCCATTTTTTTTTGATCCATTATTGATGTTCTAGGGCCGCCTTGGTCAATTTGATTCGTGAATGAAAGTATCAGACATATGCGGGAAGTGATACCCCAGAAATATAAACGCGTGGGCTGCCCAAGACAAAAAAACGCTTTCTCTGAATTGGAAATATCATATCTGCTGTGCACTTTTTTTCCTGTCAAGAATATAAAAATTTCCAGGTGAGCATGTTACAGAACGAACTCGTGTGGCACGTGAGGCGAGCCGTACAAACTGTATTGCATAGTCGTAGAGGAATCACAGAGGGGTTTAGATATGAAGACAAGCCTCTTCCGGATGTCTCCGCGCAGCGACGTCAAAAAGAAGCCAGCCTTAAGATGACGCTGGTCTGTGAAAAAACACAATTTGACCTCTTCGAGAAGAAAGTAGTAAATTTCGTTCTGCGCGGACAAATCACTCAGATGAAGACCGACACGGCCATTTTAACTAATAGCGAAGAAATGACACTGGAATTAAAGATCGCTGAAATGTATAAAAAGCTGCAACTTTGTGCTGACGAGGTTTATATGAACTTTGGTGCTGGACGAAAGTGACCTGAAAAACGAAGTTTTGAGAAGCATACCGCAGCAAACATCAAATAGTGCTGGAACTTAAAGGGAGGCACATCATAAAAATCTAAAACACCTTCCTTAAATATGTCAGGCGGGGGAACATGCTCCTTAAAACCTGCCACCAGCAGTCACTCAAATGGGCACAGAAACCGTCCTAGCCGAGATCCAGAAGCTAATAAAAAAGCTTCCGGCTGATACCGGAAGACTACGAAGAATAAAGGACATGAGAGTTTAGACACGTGCTTGATCACCCACAAGTAAATATATGATGCTATTCGAGAACAGCTGGAAATTCGTCAGCGGTTTAAACGTCGACAGCAAAATATTGACCTATACATTATTTGGGCCTAAATGACCTAGGATATTGATAGACCTCTCTTCTCTGCTGAGCAGGATTTACTCTAAATCGAAAGCTGACGATTCACTGTCCGCATCAATGCAAGCGTGACAAATGCCCGTTTGACGTTAAAGAAAATTCCTCAAGGTCGAACTTCTACAGCTAAACCCCTAAATGAATGCATCAGCAAGCGTCTATGGAAAATATGAGTGGAAATAGTGATGACTCTATAAATACAGGGCTATCGAAATCTCTTAGAGTAGTGACGGTTTATTTCGGGTAGATCTTTTATAGGAAGTTGGCTTACTATGTCTCTTTTAGTTCAAGCGTGAACTGCCACATGAAAATAACTGCTAGCTGAAGTGTTTTGTGGAGTTCGCTTCTGTTAACTATACGATACTAATCGCTGATTGAGGTTTTACATAATTTAGCTCCAAAAGTCGACCACACCTAAAAATTTTACTGTATATTTTTTGTAAAAAAAATACTCTAAAAATAATAATGGTCCAAATCGATACTAAGGATCCAATACCCAACAGACGGGTTATGTGAGCCTTTTAAAATGATAACAAAAGTTGCCTACACTTAAACATGTGTGCTGTCGCTATAGACGTGTGCTTATATCTTTACTCAATCAAGAGAGAGTCTTCCACCGTAAATATATGGAATAATTAACCACTCTCTTTACTTTCAAACGAATCTATTTCATGGAAGCTAGAACCTCGATGTGCACTAGGTGAGTTGCTGAGTAAACATTTCAACTTTTCGAGTCATTTTATGCACTCTCCTTTTTGAATTGTTTGAATGCAAGACATAATCTAAATTGGCCTCAAGGGCCAACTCTAAAACATTCATCTCAATCACCATATGTTCGATTTGTATGCATTCTCACTTTATATGTAGATGCATTTTTGGAGGAACACATTCTAGTAGACCAATCGAGATAGATTAAAAAAATGAGTGTTTACTTAAAATGATGTGTGTTAGCCTGTGACAGTATTTGATTATTGATAAAATAATATAGTAATGACTAGTTAAATATATAGCGAAACTAGTTACACGGTAATATTCCTAGAAAACTGCACTACTCATCGAGATAATGATCTATCCGAATATGCGATACTTTATGTAGCCGCCATGTTTCTAAGGAGCGTAGCGCCATTGAACGTCAATGGAGGGGAAGAATATAATAAAAACGTGCTTGCAGTTTTCGGCCTTCTTTAACGTAAAAACTCCACTTTAGTTTCTGGTTGCTATGGAAGCCTACATATTCTTTCGTATCGGCGTTCAGTTGTGATTGTGTCAGGAGAAAGTTGCAAATGCAATTACATCAAAACAAAGGCCACCATTTTTTCATAAACGGCTACAAGGATGCATAAAAGTACGCCTAAAAGGAATACAAACAAAGATGCACGTTATAGTTCAACAAGTAGACGTGAAGGACTAATCTAAAAATCATGTATGTTAGCGTATCCGGGGCACTGTTCAAGTACCTGATACAACAACATACATTAGCAACAGTAGCTACACTTATGGTAAATTGCAAGAAAGCGACCCTAATGAATTGCCCCAATGAAATTATAAATTACATTTTGACGATATACAAGCTTGTACGATGTTGGTGCTTAATAAGTACTAGACGATGCTGCGACAGCGCTAGTTTTAAAGGGTGATAAGAAAAGTGCAGGAAAATAACCAGAAGTGCTGTTGTCCATTTTACATCTAGTTATAAAAATTTATGTAGCGTTCCGATCCAGTTTATCGAGGGAGGGTCTTTAGCTACTACTAACAGTGTACTAGAAACAACTTTCTTTGTATAGACCGCCATGTAAACGGCCTTGTTGTGTAGATACATGTTCGTTTCTTATTTTGCGCCCGGTTATTAAGCCGTTAGAATTTACTTGAGCCGAATGACTTTCAGCATGAAACGAATTGTGTCTATGCCCGAATTCAAACCTGGACCACGACGTGTTCCTAAGTTTAGCGGGCACGAGTGTTACCTACTACGCTATCACGCGGACATGTGGACATATATATATGTCCACATGTCCACGTATATAAATTAATTTACAAATGCAAAAGAAAGCGCAATAGTGTTGTTTAAAATGGTTCAAAATCTTTTGTAAACCCTACCTCAAAGCACAGCAGTTTAAATCGTCATAGATTAGTCTGCGCACTGCTCGTGGATATGATAAAAAATCGCGCTTTTGTTAACAAAAGAGTGCACAGAAGACAAAAGTAGACTCTTCTTATCTCGACAACTGTTAAAAATTATATGTCATATAGTTCTGCTTGTAAGATTTCTATTTGCAAGACAGTTCGGCAGTATTCGGTGAAAAAACTAAGTTCAGATTTTTGTGAACTTTCTCGGCATCTTTGATTATCTGCAAGCGACTAATTATTCCAATTAACCCGACACATGCGGGCCACCTGTTCGGCAAACTAACTTAAAATCATATTGAATTATAACTTACATTGCACAAAGCATAATTTTCAAATTTGAACAAAATTAGGATAGACAAATTAATAATAGTACGTTTGCCATTGATATATATATGTTGAGTTTCCTTGATATTTTAAAAGGAATAGTGTTCCAGGGTAATGATAATAATAATCCAGAACAATGTTCTATAAATCAGGCGCAATCGATTACGTGTCCATCTCCAACTTGTTGGCAGAAAGTATATACTGGCTTAATACGTAATAAAAAAATGACGACTGAATGGTTGGAGCAACAAATAAATAATGGATAAATGTACACATTACTATTACACGATTGCATTAAATCTGAATGAACTTATGTTGCTTTTGTGACATAAGGTGATCAACTTCAGCAAATTTATTGGGCTAATAAGCCAATAAGCCAGCTGAGTACTCTAAGGAACAGTCTTCCTTAATGCGTTAAAGGCTATTAATTAGGTAGGCTGCACTTCACTCCAAGGGCTTTCGTCTGCTATCGTAGGACTTTCACCTATTAAACTCTGGATATTGTATTCTTAGGCCTTAATTCATAATTCATCCTGATATTACTTTAAATTCGAGGGATAGCTGAACAATTAAAGAAGCTTTGTTCGAGTCCACCTTCCCGATACTACGAAAAATCAGAGTTTTACAAACTGTTTTAGTTATAGCTTAAAATGCATTCATTCATCAAGTTCTTACGTGGTTCAATGTGTCGTCTGAAAATCAACTGGAGTTTCTGCTCGCTGAATAATCTCATGTCTCACCAGTTTACGCTTAGTACTAAATCATCGTTTGCTAGATGAGTTCAAAATGCGTATGGCAAATTTCCTTTTTTGTCTTCCTTTAGCTTGTGGAAGCTCTTTCTACCAATGTTTTTGTTTTGGCGGGCTTTGACGGTCTGCTTCTGTACGTCATCACGCGAAAAGAAGAATTGCCGGTCATCATTCAGTACAGTATTTTGGTTGTGCAGAAACTTGTTTTGAATTCGCAGGTTTCCCCCTACCATTCTACCAGCTTTCCTCAAGTAAAGTGTTTCAGTAGCTTAAGTTTAATTTCACTTTTTGCCTCTGGCATTAGACATGGCTTCGGAACGGTACAGTTTTTCACTGACGACGTTTAGTCCCTCGGGAAAGCTCGTTCAGATTGAGTACGCACTCAATGCTGTGACAGCTGGAGCTGCTTCTGTGGGTATTAAAGCGACAAATGGAGTGGTTTTGGCTACAGAAAAGAAACAGAAGAGCATTCTTAATGTGGAGCACTCGACATTCAAGGTATAGAACCACGTGTACTTTAGACATGTGACCATTATCGAAAAAGCCGAATAGGACATTCGAAATGTGTGCAAACTTCGCCACTTAGGTTTCTAATATTTACATACCCTTTTTACTTCGTACTTTTTTTCTATCAATTACACCGTTCTACTTCATCCATTGTGTAACTAAAATTCGGTCTAGTGTTCCCAAAATATGCGAACAATTACATCCAATAGTTTTCATTGTGGTCTGAGCCATTTTTTGTATATAATGAACTTGCATTATTACGGATTCTGTGAGTTTCACGGCACAAAGCTATTCTTAGATTTGAATATGAAAGCAATCTGAACGAAAGGGTATCCACAGATGTATGTTTATATATGGTGCTGGCTTGAACAGTCGAACCTTTGATTGAAAGATACCAGCGGTCGCTGGTTTTCCATTTTACATAATCTGTATTACATTTTATATCTACTCAATATATATACAAGTTAGATTTTGTATCTATATCTAAATAAGCATCGCGAATTATAATAAGTTAGCTAATTGGCTAAACATTTTTTTGATAGTTCAATAGCGATTACATCAAGCACACAACTAAACACTGTTACTGGTCATAATTGATTGAGGGCTTTGTCGTCGTGTTTAAATATATAATTTTATAATAACTCATGGTCGTTTTTATTAGTATTTTTTTCTTTTCATGGTACTTTTTGCCAATGAGAAGACCGTATTTTGCCGTCTTTCAAGAACAAAAATCAACGATCTAATAATTAGATTGCTAAATATTAAATATAACGATTAATTTCTTGTAGGTGGAGATGATCGCGGATCATATTGGGATGGTATATTCGGGTTTGGGCCCAGATTACCGTTTGCTTGTGAAACGGGCCCGAAAAATTGCCCAACAGTACTGGTTAACATATGGAGAGTCTATTCCTACCACGCAACTCGTCCAAAAGGTGATAATAATTATACCAGTGTTCGATTATTCTTCCTTAGGTGTCGAGTTATGGTGTACGTCTCAAATCACACTCCGTATGCTGGGCAGCATGCAATATAGGTTTACTTCATTTTGGGATTTTCTCGTCGAGCCCTCCCATTGCAAACGTTTTAATCTATGTCATGAATAACTGAGCTTCTGCTATAAAAAAATAAACAAATGAATGTATTTTACTGTAGACTACTTGTATGGGTTTTTTTTCTTAAATACATTCGAAGCAGAACGTTTCGAACATTACACAGATAAATTACACAAAAGAAACAGTACACTGTACAACAATGTGAAGCTACTAAACCATAAACCACCACTTGGGCTATTCCAAACTGATAGTAGAATAGGATAGAAATAGGTAAAAAAAGGCTTCGATCTTTCTTTCTTCTTAATCGGTATAACAGTAATTATAATTAACGTGTTTTAATTTGTTGGTGCTAGGTGGCACACATTATGCAAGAGTATACGCAGTCTGGCGGGGTGAGGCCGTTCGGCGTCTCGTTACTTATCTGCGGGTGGGACAACGATCGGGGATATCTATTCCAGTGTGATCCTAGCGGAGCGTACTTTGCTTGGAAGGCGACAGCGTTAGGAAAAAATAACGTCAACGGAAAGACATTTCTAGAGAAAAGGTATGTCATTAGATAAACAAAATTGGTACTTTTTTTGTAAAAATCCTTGTCAAAAAATACCTGAGCGTTTTCTGGCTATCGTTCATGACTGTATTTATGAGACGGACTGTTAAGGAGAAGAGGATTACGGACTATTATAGACTATCTAATGAATTATTGTAGACAACACAGTCATCGGCAAACCCACTCTCAATGCCAATGTGTTAAAATGTATGTAGATGCCATTATTCGAAAAAGCAGTGGCGCAATATCAAAATAACTTAAGCATATAGATTTAGGAATTGAAGTGAGTATGGTTTGTAGGAAGTGAAAGAACGCTATAGATCTCAATTGAAACAACAATTGAAAAAAGCATTTTTTTCGCATTATTTCGAAAAGTACTTTAGTCCGATTTCGAAGTCAAGTCTTCACGTCGTCTGCTCATTTATACCAGGTGGGATCCAAGCTAGGATACTTACTATTGAGAGACTCACATTATAATCCTTTTCTTGTTGAACGGGCATGTAGCTGATAGTGTGTAAAAGGGCGAGGCAAAATGAATTGATATTATCTAGATGTGTCTGTGCCCGTAGTAATTCGCAAACTTTCCTGACAAGTCTTTGTTTTTTACTAATAGGTACAGCGAAACCGTTGAACTTGAGGATGCCGTACACACCGCAATTCTGACGCTAAAAGAAGGATTTGAAGGACAAATGACTCAGGACAACATTGAAATAGGAATATGTGACGCTAACGGTTTCCGCCGCTTATCACCATCCCAGGTCAATGACTATCTTGCCAATATCCAGTGATTTCGCTTTCCTGCCTCATCGATCGTGGAGTCGCCGGTCGGAACTAACGGACGTTACCTCGTTCCTTCGGCGCCTTTTCGTCTTGCAGTGTTGACGGCCTGAAGCTGGCAGGTGCCGGCCCTTTTTCTAGAGAGGTCGTCTTCGATGTGTATTCTTGGAGTTTTCCGAGATAAGTAACCGACGCAAAGCGTGAGATGGCGAAGTTGGTATGATTCTCGAAATTGCGGTTATTACTGTTTCAATAAAAGTGCAGCAGACCAGCATATTTTGTTTATCACGGATTTCGTCAGGTGTTGTTACTTAGGTAACGTTTAGTTAAGAGTGCTTAGGCAGCATTCAGTCGGTGTATGTATAATAGTTTATATGAGATTTGACTTTATTATGATATGAGACTTTTTGTATTACACCTCAAAAGATGTTCCAGGCCGAAAATCGGAAATTTCCGAAAATTCGTGATCAGTGTTCCTACGCAGCCAGTTCGACACGCTCTGTTAATGTGAGGTCCTGAAGAGGCCGGCTATCAAGTTAACGTAAGTGTTAAAACTACTTGTGATAGCGGCAAATATTGCCGCCCAAAAACTTAACAGGTTTCGATAGAATGATAGAATATTTTTGTGGTAAAGCTTACAGATAGCTGGGAATGCCATTTAAGATTTTGTCTTTCCCAACTTACCTGGGAAAAAAAATCACATGCACATATATACACACTTACACCAGAAAGCATGTGCGATTATGCTGTTTTACTGTATTGCGTAAAGTGTGCGGTTTTCAATTGAAAGAAGACTTGAATCTGTGTTCCCTGACATTTTTAGCCATAATTACCTACAGATTAATAGCTTAACGCTGATAAACTGCTGATACTTGCAGCAGTTATGATGAGACCTTAGATGATGGGTAGCGGTCGGTCACAAGCAAACGCAATATTTTATGATGTGTATCTATATTTAATGATGATTGAGTATTTTTCAGTCGCTTCAGTGGATTAAAGGATATATAATAGTCTAATAAGGGTGGTCGATTTTCCGCATCTATGGACCCAAAAACCATATCGAGAGTTAGCAAAGTCTGTTGACTAGTTATCAACATAAGCTTGGGCAGGATCCAGTCGCTTAGGTCAATGGGTTTGTGCGGGGGCTGATATTGGCTTTGTGCGATCCAATATGGGGTCTTTCACAGACTGGACGTAGGCAAGGCTCTCAATTTCCATGTCATGTGATATTTCCGTTGCTAAGCAAGCTCATTTTTCCTTAATGGGCGGTTCACAACAACAATACCTATGCCAGCCATGTACACCCTTCGGGCTGGTCTTACCCACTATAAACAGATACGAATCTTTTTTCTTGGGAGCTCATATCCGTTAAATCATGACAAATATCTATATATACAAAATTACGATTTGACACAATTCAAGTAGCAGTCACCATTTGACTTTCGTGGTAGCGAATAGTTATACATATATCATACCTCTGTCTTACATAACCGCCTGTGTTGTCTCAACTAATGGTACCATTATCTTTTTAAGTTAAAAAAGTCACGAGGGCTCCATCATACACGACCAACTCTACCTACGCCTGGCAAATGAAAGGATTTTAAGGTTTTCAATATTCTGATTATTATTGGTTTTATACTTGTATATGGGGTTTTAAGGTGTTTCATTGGTCTTTTTTATTGGACTAAAGAGGTGACTAGAAGTATGATGATTAGTATTGGTGCCTTAGCTCATGGGAACATACATTTTGATTCAAATCAGCTTGTATGTGTTGCTCAATAGAATAAAATAAATAGTAAACTTTTTTCAAATATGTTTCAAATACGTAGAAGTAGGTTACCGCGAATTATGCGTGTCTCATATTTTTCAAGCATTCGTTTCGTCCGCTTTACTTTATGCCTATGATCATATGATGAGCATATTCTTCCTTGCCTAATGTGTTTTATTTGAAACACAAGTATTGGTTCTTCTGAGTGAAATATGACTAAAAGTATAGACTGGATAGAAACTTTTGTTAAACAGGAAGACCAATAGTAAGCCCATTTTGTTAGGCTTTAGGATTAGCATGCTAATTATCTAACGGTAGTACCGCAAAAAGTACAAAGACGTAAACATTTGAATAAATGAGGTTTCTAAAATAATTCACATCACCTTAGCGGTTAATGATTGTGTTGGTGTTAGAGACGCTATAAAAACTCAATTGTATTTGGATATCCATCGCCCACCGCATATTCTTTGTTCTTTTCTCGAATCGCGAGACATCAATGAAAGATTCGGCGCGCACTAGGGTACTGGAACTAATTATATATTGACTAATATTGCTTGTACAATTTTACCGCACTCTCAGCACTTTTTAAGAACTTCAAAGTTGACTATTCTTTTCGACTCGTCTCCCATGATCTATTTGTTCTGAACAAAGTTCACAAAACGCCATAGTTAAACGAACTAACCCGTCGTCATCTGTGCTATAAATTACGTAACCTAAAAGCGTACTTAGAAAATTTAAATTTCAAAAATAAATTCGATTTTATTTAAGATATTTACAGTAGGTTAACCTCCATCGTTAAGTGGAACCAGTTTAGGTATGTTTAAGCCGGTGTAAATGTAGCATAAATTATTAATAAGCCATTGCAAAAAGACGAAACTGCCATAAATTGCAAAGCGAAGAAATCGCTTAATGGTAACAAACTAACTAATTCAGTTTACCAGCCCACAAGTTCAAGGAACGCTTTGACCGGACATAAAAAAAATCGCCTATTGCATAGCTTAAAAGGATAATAATTATTTAGAAACGACGCATTGGGTTGATATATTAGGTGCTTGTATGAAAAGGAGAAATAAATTAAAAGAAACACATTTTGGATGACACGGACACGAGCACATGTTTTACATAAGGACCCATTCCTATTGTACTCGGTGAAAATGACCGATCATTTAAAAAGTTACAGTTTCTTAAAATTTTAGATGGCGTTTCAATGGTGGTGTAATAACGTTTAAATGTAGAATTATTCACACAAAACTTTGCAAAGAGTGAATTGGCCAGTAGTGGTACCTATAGTGTTGTAATGGGCTGCAGCGAAGTAACTTTGGTACAGCTTTTGTTATATATATATATATATATATATACGTATATATATATATTTTTTTTCGGTAAACCTGCTCTCGCTAAATTTCTTTTCAAGGGTGTATATTGGTCTCGAATTTCTAGTTCTAATTTCTCTATTTAACCTCGAACTTATTCTTATGTTTTGGGTTGCCTCAGCTTAACAGCGAAGAACAGTTTCAAGAAATCTGATTAAAGAAATTATTATTTATTGTAATAAGAAGACCCTTGAATGCTGGCTTATATTTACCTCTAAATCAGGGTATTAAATACCAGCTTATATAAAACTATAGTAAGTCATAATTAACGAGTTGTTGTCATATAATACTCACAATGAGTTTCTCAAATTAGTCAACGAGGTTTTATGATAGGTACCTCTTGGTAACTCTAGGCAAAATTAAAAAAAAAACATGGATCTTGGTAAAATCGTGGTAACTGAAAAAAAATGGCTCAATACAACATTTAAAACTCTAGATATGGGTTGCTTTCGGGTAACAATAGGGACTTTCATAAATCAGTAAGACCCACAAAACGCTGCTTTAGCTCGGTCTTAAAATAGAATACCATACGTCGCAGTCGTTAAACGACTACAGTTTTCTTTTAGTGAAGCGCTATATGCGTGCACCACTAGGCTGTATAAAATTAACAATATATATATACATATATATATACATATACTGTATGGCCTGAAAGCTGAAAGACTGGGGTTGCATTTAAATACGAACGTGTTGAGGTAGTCCGACAGAAACTTACAGCTCAATTGTGAGGTAATCGATATATAATATTTAATATTCACATGTGCTTAAGTTATCAATTAATGACCCTACCACAATATTTGGAATCTTGCAATAAATTGTGCGAGAGTGAACTTAATTAAAAAAAAAACAATTTTTAAGTTGCTATCAATAAAAACTAGTATAAGTAAAATTTTCTGAGAATCAATGCGAAGCACATGCGATATATTTTACATTATAAGATTAGTGCAAGAGAATATTCTCTTTAATGATGTTTTTCTCCATAAAACTGCGTTTGATTTAAACTTAAACATTTGCATTGATTAAACGATTAAAGTTCTTTACTATACATCGTGCTACAACGCAAATACATAAATATTGCATTACCGAACCATGGGTGTGTAGAACACATGTTTTGGTATTACATCTGTATTTATTTAACGTCCGATAATATCAGCAGTAATTTTTTTATAGCGTGACATTAATTAGAGCTAATAACCGCTGTGTTTTCTGTACACTGCATCGTTTATAAAATGGGTTTTAGCGGAAAATAGCCGTGTGCGCGGGCTTGTTTTGCCATTACCTAATTTATCTAATTCTGAGCCGATTCCTTTACCTAGACTAATAAGAATTATAAGTCGAATACATATTAGTAGTCTTCCCATCGCAATTACCCTGCGTCAGTTCACCGATCATCCTTTTGCAGTTACTCTATCAGCCTCGTCAAGGGACTGAGCTAACTTTAGATTTGTCTCGCTAGTGGTATGTTAGCTTTTAGTACACGTCTATTATTCGATTACAGCGCTTTTTCTGTGCTAACTTATTTAATCTGTTTCCGGGACGCACGTAAATAGGATCGGCCAAGCCTTTAAAAAACGTGTGCAAATCGAATAGCCTTCGAGTGATCTTTGGTAGAGTTTGTAGAGTCGACTCTCCTATGGATTTTGTTTCTGAAATGGCACCAAAACTCGAACATTTTTTGAGATAATTTATTTATAAGAAATATTCGTACATACTCTATCGAATGAAGATTGGCTGTGTTGTCGGAACCTCACCTAGGGGCAAGGATTTTTATAATTTCTTTTTTTTTTTTTTATAATAAACAGTTTTACATATTTTATGTGTATACAAACATTTACTTGCGTCGATATTTCCCATGGTGCGTGTATTCTGCTTTCGGGAGGTCACCGTGACTTGAGGGTTTTTTGTCTCTTCTTATTAACGTAAGTAATTGCACTTATTGAGCTAAATGAAAATATAATAAAAATTTAATAATGATTTTATATGTTTTAATCAGTGTATATACTCCATTCCTGAAACGTCACTAAAGCTTAAAAGCTCTTTTTATAATCTTCAGCGTTTTTTTGAATAAGAACTTACGCATTTGTTCTGTCTCAGCTGGCATATTTGTTCTCGTCCTCAAACGTATCCAAAACTTAAAGATTATTTTTTATTTTTTTCCCAATAACTTTTTCAGCATTTTAAAATTGTGTTGTCAGAACGATTTAGGATTTTCACGAAAATTAATTACACATTAACCGCTTCAATGTCTCAATCGATATTTACTAGAAATTAGCTCAAAAAAGCCGGAAGTAGCTCAAAACGTATTTTAAACCTATGGCTACATAGGAACTGAAACAATATTAGACTGCGGTAACGGCCATACAGTTATGACATTAGAGCGTCCCCACTAGAGTTCCCAGAACTTCGGCTGGCGCCTTTTTTTGCTATTAAAAACATTTTATTTTGCCTGTAAAATAAAATGTGTTGATTCGCAGACTATCGCAGACTAAAGTAGAGGCAAACAGCTAATCATATTTATAACAATATCGACTTATATAAATAATTTTTACCTAATAGCCTCTTGCATAATATAAGTTAAACAAAGTTTTTCATGTAATACGCGTTGCGCGCAGCTTGTTCACGCAACAACATATACATTTCTATATTTAATTCTATATCGGTGCGAACGATGCTGGTGGCCGCCCAGGTGATTGTAAACGGTGATACCGGATCGTTTTACACATGGCGACTAAGGAAGGGTTGCTAGCCTCGGTTTGAAACCAACCAAATTATCATGTTTTTTTATGGGAAGAACCAGCTTCATTCTCTAGAGGTAATAGTGCTCGTCTAGTCGACTTCATCTTCCATACAGACCTTCTTAGGAGTGAACTCTAGCGACCCACGAGAGGTCAGTCCGACCTTTGCCACCTGGAGGTCACTTTTTGATCAGATAAGCCCGCGGATCTATACCTTGAGTAATAAGATAGAATGTGGGTTAGGTTACTGCGGGTTTCGGCCTTTTTGTCTTGCGTAGATGATTAATTTATCTAACCTGACTCGTTCGCCTAGGCTAGCGAAGTATATATTGGAGTAGACATTAGCAGTTATCCCATCGCAATGATCCTACTTGTGGCCTTTCTATAGCTCTTTTTGTAGCGTTTTCAATATATTCGCCAAGGAACTTACCAAACTTTATATTTGTCTTGCTCTTGATATACTGGCTTTTGGATCATTTCGACAATGTACTTACGGGTTTTTCTAGTGTTGGCTGGTTGGCTCTGTTTTCGAGATGATCGACCATTAGGAACGTACGTGAATCAATCGAGCCGACTCTTACTAAACTTATTCGATTAATGGAGTCAGCTGAGCCATTCATTCTGTTTCCGGTACGTCACTTAGACTCGAGGGTTTTTTATTACGTATGATCTACTATATATATATATATATATATATATATATTTGATAGATATGTTTCGTTTGTTGTATTGATCCTGTTCCTAATACGTCCTAAAGACGTAAAGACTTCGCATTTTTGTAAATTTTTCCATAGTAATAATTTAGGAGTATTCTTTAAGTCTTAAGCATTTATCACCGAAAACGAATTAAAGGTTTTTTTTCACGAAAATCAATTTGCCATTTTTTATTTTCCGATTGACATTTTTTCGAAATTCGCTTGAAGATCGCTCGAAACGCATTTTCACCCCAATGTAACAATGGACAAACCAACACGACCAATAGGGTTTTGGCAATTTTCACTTCAAAATATCAGTTTTAAATACACGTATTGATATCCTATTTCTATTCAGCTCATCGATTAGAGTTAAGAAAACTCCCTCTTATGTTGAACAGCGTCCCAGTTTTCATTTATCAAACGGCAGTTTCGACCCGAAATCTGAAATTTACGTATATCAACGTATACGGCATAACAACTTATCAATAGCTTTTGTTGGTACCAGATTATATCCCCTCTACATAGGCTTCCATGTGAAAAAACTTTATCATGTGAGTAAAGAAGCTACTACACTCGGTTTTTGGCTTTTTTCACTTCGAATACTTGAAATCGATTGATTCATATCAGTCAGTAGCATCAACAAAGAGGTACTTCGCGTTGAAAGGGATGTTTTCGATTTTTTGGTATTCTCCAAAAATTTTTTTAGAGAATATTTTCATAAATTGTTTACCAAAAATATTCGTTAAATCATACGCTATAACTTTTCAAATGACTCTTGTTAGAAGTTTGCTCGAAAAAAAAACTTAAAAGTAGTTCGAGGCTTATTTTCGTTCCACTAATACTTAGGCGAAGTAAAGCTCTTGATGCGCGTCAGACCATTTTCACACCGAAATACCGAATACACCGAAAATTTGAATCGCATTTTCAGTCAGGTCACTCGCATCGAGACAAAAAATTACATAGAACGCTATGTCAAGTTTTTGCTTTTCAGAAGGCATTTTCAAGCCGAAAATTAAGATTTGGATATAGAGACGTGCACTGGATTTTGATACAGCTCAGCGAAAGTTTCCACTAGTACCAAAAATAAGCCCTCTATATAGCCCTCCGTGTAAATATTCGACTGCCTTTCTGTCAATAAAAAATTTCTCAAAGAGAACTCCACCACAAGATGGTTTACCTCAGCCTTTACAATGTTATCACACACATGCATTGGGGAATATTGCAAAAAAAAATCGCCGAAAAAGAGCGAAAACCGCAAATAATGACCGATTTACCCAAATTGACATCACGGTCTATGCAATGAAAAACAAATTGTCCCAAGGGAAACGTACTCATTCACTCGGTTTCAAGTATCCGCAGCTATTCTATACGAAATATGTATGGTAATCTAGCGATCCGCCAAAAATCAACGCGATTTGATCATCCTGAGGGGTGGACTTGGGTCGAACAAACAAAGAAATAAACAAATAAACAGACTGAAGGTTTAAAGTAGATTGATTGGAAATGTTATTGGAATGTGAGTGTTCGCCAAGCTGTCGCTCTGTATGGTATAGAATTTTAGAGACTCTTATCTGGGAGGCTTCACTTAAGGTGTACTTGACTCGGGAAGCTCTCGACCTTCATCTCTTGAAACGATGTGTAGACAGGCGTATCAGCATCAGACGGTACAGAGAACGTGTGGGAACACACAATGATATGAATAGAATAAAGGGGTTCTAGTAGATCGCTGCTTTTCGATCTGCAATGAATATGAGCTAACCAAATATGAACTGGATGAATCTAGGCGCGTTTTCCCTTGTCGTGGCCTGTGGTCCTCGCTTTAGGCTACCTTCTTATCTGCCCACCACTCGTGCAATCAAGAGAATATCTTGCATTAAGAGATATGCTGTTGGCTTATACGGCGACCAGTTTTAAAGTCCCTTGGTAACAAGTACATTAATGTAGGTATTATGGCCTCAATTTCATAGGAATGTCTTGATAAAGAGAGTTTCGTCATTGTTACAAAATTTCGGGCCTCGTTTACAGATCCATATCACGCGAACGATTACCCGTCAGTGCTTTATCCTATAACGGTAGGACATTTCATTATGGAAGCTTTTTCTGTTGTTAGAAGTCGTTTAAAATGCATTAGACTTATGCTCAGAACACGCAAACGTAGATGCATTAATTTAGTATAGGTTAAATAAATGCAACAAACTTGCCCCAAATGGCGTTCACGGAAACAGCTGACTCGAAAACAACAGAACTACATATTCACGTTAGCTAATTCCTACTATTTATATGTATATGTGAGAAAGGTATATTCTCGGCTTGGAGAAACGTAGGTCTGCTCGACACATACGTGTAGTGACCGCGAATACTTTGAAAAATCATAACTTGTATGGATGATAGTTGAACCCATTCCGTAATGCAATTCAACCTGCTGTATCAAAGTTCGCCTACAAAGAAGGCTGGCACAAGAATCTTTTTTTTTTTTAATTTTCCATACAGGCTGTGTCAAATGAATGATTTCGATTACCAGATTGAGCATAGGAATCCACATAACAATACAATGGTTCGAGAGAACTAAGATCGGAACAGCAAGTACAATGCGCATTATTCAGGAAGCAACGAAGTACACGCAACATGAAAAAGCCCATGGAATTACAGCAGGTCGTGTAGCTATTTAAACGAAATCGAAGTGCTGAAGATTATATAGGTATTATGACACAATGAAGTAAGCATCAAGGTGTTAACCAATACATGCCTTTTGCAACAAATCTTGAGAAACTATGTCTAATTACGGAACAATTTAGACTGGTAAAGAAGCTAGCATATCTTAATTCTAGAACGGTACTGATACAAGAAAGGTAAATTCACTGATGGGACTAAAACAGAAATGCACTTCACTGAATATTTTCTTTCTTTTTTGTCTTTCATATGTCGTAGGGAAGCGGAAACCACTAGAAGCAAGCTAACAATAAATTGAAGAATACGCTAAACACAGTGAGACGAAATATGCAGAAATCCTTATTGTCCAATCTCCACCCCGTCAGAGACTTTGATCGCTGCTAAAAAAAAGTGCTAATTTTGCAAGCAAAAGATGTTAGGTCGTGCAAGACAAATATATGTATGTTTGTCTGCCATTCGGTCTGGCGTATTTATTCCAAAAAAGAATAGCTAAATCGAAAATAGTATAGGTATCTCAGAATTAACAAAGCGTATCTCTAAACAGAATATGGAAATGGATGGATATTTCCAGAACAATATGGCATATTTTGCACAGGAGAGGTGAACTTGGGGTCGCCTAAAAGTAGTATATAGCCATGTGAAAACTAAATGTGATCATCGTATTTCTCTAGACGCAATTATGCATAAAGACTCGACAGATTTTTCCCGCTTACGATGTTATAATAACTATTAAGGATGCTATTAGGACAACGCAAATTATTGAAAAAATAAACAAAAGAGAAAACATAAAGTAACACTCGGCCTTTATCTGAGTTGTAGGATTGAGTCAGAATATAGTCAACGTTACAAATCATTATGAATAGAGTTAGTTAGCAGAAATCAGAAAGAAGAGGTTTCAGATAAAAAAAAAAAACAGCGTACTATGTAATGTTCGAGGAGAGGTAACTTGAATGTCGTATTAGCAAAAACCCAGGGAGACATTTTGCTAGAATTCAGGCATCATCAATTTGATTCAATAAAGCTTGCCGAAACGTTGGTCAAACTTTTTTGCCGGCTGTTAGCACTGCATCCTTCTATTTACCAACATAACAAATTGTGCTAGTAAATATCCTGCAACCTATAATTGAATTTGAACAGGATCTTTCGCTTACTTCTCTGCTGGCAAAATAATAGCAACTTATGAGCTCATGGATTAATTTATGAACTGGGTTACGTTGCGATCGTCTAGTACCATACGACTCTGCTTAATGTTACATTTAGACATCTTAAATTTGGTGCATCTTATCCTTAAAATATATCCTTACAGATCATCATCGTATCTGTTTAGGTTACAATGTGTGACTGGGGTTAATCTCTCGAACTCATACTACAGATCGGAGCCCTGTACAATTATATACGTCGCCAATTAAGCGAACCTAACGATGACAGTTAAAAGTCAACCGATAAAAAAGCATAGACAAACTAGATTTAGGTTTAACTAAACTAGAATATTTTGACAGCCATTAGTTTCTGCCCATAATTCTGTTACTATGCATTAAAAGACAAACACGACTTTCAAAAGTGCAAAAGCTCTGTACTAACAATTCCTAATGTTACCTATAATATGTTCTCGCAGTACGTCTACATGATAGACATCATTGTTTGGGAGTAATCTATGTTTATCATCTATGGGTAGTTCATATTCTGCAGTCTTTCAGGAATGATGACGCACTAACCTTTGGTTTCCATAGCAATTCGGTCAGATAGCCTGTCAGGAATCCTGATTAGCAGTGGGATAGATCGTTTATTGATATCGCTACGTAATTATAATCATGTAGAAGTTGTCTATTCTACCTGTGCAACGTGGTAATGGCGCTATCTCTCGGTACATAGTCGTTTATAAGTAAAAGAGCTCTTAAGGTTAGCTAAGATCAGTGTTAACGACTGCGAAGCACTTTGATAGCGTACCGGAAACATACTGGCGACAAGGTTCTGGTCGAATCCTCATATGGGTACCCATCAACGCTAGGGCATAGCCCAGTCACTACTTTCTACAAAGCTGTCACGAGAGGTTCGTTGGTACCCCTGAAGGACCCCTAACTCGCTAGAACCGATCGATGAGGCCAAGGCGAATAACCGCCAGATCCGGCACGAGAATAGTGTCGCGTATTCTGTTTTTATCGCCACTGACATACCATATTTTATCGGACTTGTTGGTTTGCCATTGTGTCAAATTGCTCATGTAGGTCTCTGTTGGTTGCTTATAGCTTTGATTTACAAAACCCCGAAGAGAGTTGGTGTTTACATGTGACGTACACACCGTCGATAGTACATGTGTGCCCTCTATCCGTTATCATAACCCAGGTGGCCAGGAAGGAGCAATCGTTTGCGAAAAGCATAATTACAAGCCATGTATTTTGTATCAGCTTCTAAGGGTAGTAAACAGGAAATATAAAAATGAAGTTAAACGTTCGGAATTTTTTAGATTAGGATAGATAATACTGCGTTACAATTTTAACGGTTAACTAAACTTCGAAGTTTATTGTATTAATTTATTTGCAGCTATTTTGTTATCGCTTCAAGTGATTATTTAGATGAAATATTCAGCTCCGAAAAGTAAACTTGGCTGGATAAACAATAGAAAGCGGTGAAGGACGTATACATATATTTGGTATATTTTTGTTACAATTCCTAAGCTGACACCAACAGCGTATGCATTCAATCGAGTTGATCGTGATTAATTAACTATTGAGACACTGCAAGGGTTTCAGTACGACGACTTCCTTTTGTCACACTTTCTAGCGCTATAGCCTAGTTACACAATTCTTAAATATGGATTTAAGTGAGGTCTGGGCATGTCGGTAAAATTGTTAGCCGATTTCTGGTACGAAATTGAAAACACTTAATGAAGCACACAGTACATATTTTGTAAGACGTGCTTCAACTGCTTAAGTAAGCAGTTAGGAAGCCAATTATACAATGAGCTGATTTCACTTTTCTTTATGTGTTCCAGGCGGTTATATGTGCCTCAGTAGGTTTCGCCACGGTGATTGGAATGCCCTTTGAGATTTTCTGTCATTTTTAGGTTAGGCTTTTTTGATGGCTAGCGTAGATTGGTGCGATATGAATTTTATCAGCTTTAATGTATTTTTCTAGCATCTAGAAAAGGCGCTGTTGGAAACTGATTAGGAGGCACTGTCCCTTGATTAAACTTAACGGACATTGCTTTATTTCATCACTCTAAAAATACACAGCGTCTTGAAAATACCATTCCCCACTATTCTAGTAAACTTTAGTGAATAAAAACTTTGAAGTCTATTGAGAACTGGTTAGTTTTTGTAGCGGTCCCAGCCATAAGCCGATACAGTTACTGCCCTTAGTGAAAACAAAGTAATTCTTATCAAGTTACAACGAAACGAATGTCTTCCGGCAACCTGCTAGTTAGTTCCCACAGGAGAGACATTAATAAACATTAAGATTCGCATCGCTATATTGAAATGGCTGCTAAAAAACCCTACCTACACATTATTGAAGCACTCTGAGAATAGTCCAATTATACGTATCTGGCAGCACGCAAGTTAGCAGACGAACATGAAATCAATCCGCTATATCATTTTGATACAATCAGTGTGCATAAGGAATCTACAAAATAATTACTTTGTGCTATGTTACGTAAATAACGTAGCTAGAAATAGAGTGTCTTCTATTCTGTGTTACACTTTAATCTCTAAATTTAACTTTGTAGTATTGCCGAAACGCGTGACCGTAATCGAATCAACCTATAATACTGGGGAGGCTTGGCGCCTTTTTCGAGCAGCTCAATGGCTTGGTAACGCGTAAAAAACAACTTTCGTTTTGAATTTCGCATTGATCGTCGTAACAATACACCTTCATTACTCAGCTCAAATTATTCTGCTTGTTTGTTTTCGTCTGCCATGGCTTATGATGCTTGGCTGAAATTCTTTTGGCCTAAACACGATTCAATTTGTTCTGAAGCGCGTCCGTAGGGAGCGATACTGAGCCACAGTAACCGTGTGCTAATTTCGAAATATTTGATAGGACCCTCTAATCGATGAAAATGGAGCAGACAACACCTAAAATTTCAAAACAAAGCAGCCCCCAAAAAAGCTGGCTCTAATTTCACGTCGAGCATTGTATACGCGTGATCCTAGTGAGGCACTATTATGCGGTTAAATAAACGTTCTATAATCAGGACAACCCAATCGACATCAACGAATTCGGCATTTGGATCGTATTTCGGTTCAGGTTTTGATTATCCATAAAACGAGAGAACGAGCCAATTAATTTACCGCTTCTTCGTCACCGAACGAACGAACCTGTTCATAGATACAAATTAAACAATCAAAAAGAACAGCAAACCGTAGGTAACTGGCAAGATAAAAGATATGAAAAGAAAAATGCTTAACAGAGTTGAATACGGACAGACGAGGTATACTGAATGTTAGGACGTTTAGTTACGGTTTGTTACCTATAATTGTAAGTTTTTATGATACGTAAGTTGAGTGGTCAGTTTCAGGCCATTATAATCAACTGGCTCTGATTTTTGCAACTGCTTTTTACAATTGTTTATTCACTTAAAAAATATATATAAATAGCACGGCATTCTAACGCCATTGAGCAAGAGTCCCATAAGGTTCGCTTACTTATTAAGAAAACATTCGCATAAGGAACATATGAAACTATCTATCTAGGTCCCGAATCGGGGTTGCAGTGTCAAGGAATGATAATTATATTGACGAAACAAGACCGTCAGAAATGACATTTCTGAAGATTTCGATTTTATTTCACTCCTATATATATATATATATATATATATATATATGACTCTTGGTTTCCTAGAAAGCTTTGCCTATTTGAAACTGATCTGCATATCTGCTTCTAAATCTGACATTGTTTGGTCTTACGTCGTTTAGATATAACTGGTTACTCACGACCACCATAACTGCAAGCGTGTCCGAGTTCTAAGGAACTAAAATAAAACGGCAACTTCGCTTACTGAATTCAACGAGGTCAATTTTCAGTGTCGGTCTCCTCATGTGCTTGCGAGACGAGCGTTACCTTTCCGGCTTTGAAAAGATATTGCCTTTACTCAATACGATTCATCATCCACTCGTAGGTGAGTGTTCAAGTCCTTTGTGCACTTTCGATACAACTGTCTAATATAGCTGGAGCAAACTGCCTCAGCTAAGGACAGGATTGCACCGATCAACTGCGGTAAGGGCACGAAAACAGGCGAAACGAATCGCTTCCACTTCTGGCCCATCAATTTGACTTTTTTTTTCTTTCGTCTTCTTCTAGCGTCCAGCCAAGAAGCGTAAAACATCTACTTTTTTGTTTTAATAATAAATTACGTCGTTAACAAAGTTGAAAATAATTCTCTTCATTACTAGCTAATATATAGATTGCTAAATCGAGTATTTTATATTTGGTATTTATTTCATCATAGCCCAGTATTGCTTACCGACCAGACAAACTTATTGCTTATTCGATATGTACACTGCTCCGGTAGAACTGTACACACAGTGCACTTTGTTATACTCCGTTGTAGCTCATTGAATTCCAAGCAGTATCATCAATTCGATCGTATGATTCTGGCTCAGTATTTGGGTTTCCGCACGGCTATCGTTTTGATTTGCTATAACCCTTTACGAAAAGTTTGCCGCTCAGTGACTCTGTTTCGTGATCATTGCATTAGTTTGATATAGATAAAAATTCGCGTTTAATAATCTGCAGCTTCAGTGTGTAGCGGACGTTTTCATGAAGGGGGTTCGTAGGCGAGGCCCATTTGATTTCGACAACAATTGAGGGAATCAAAAAACAAGGGTGTCCTGCGTGGGCTGGTCAGGAAAGACGAGAATGGCACAGCAGCTAGCTGCGGCTGCCCGTAGGTGTACCTCTTCGGCAATCCGAATTTTGGCGACCGTAATCACAACGGAGCTCAACGTATTTATTCTATGTCTGAAAACGGCGCTACATTCCTCGAGGAATGCGCTCTGTCTTCGATTTTTTTGCTTAGTTGCTAGTCCACGGCCAGTGCTGATCTGGCTTCTGATGGAGCCCGCGTAGGCCAGCGTAGAGCGGATACGGGCATGCAAACGACACTGGACGCCCGTTGTACGTATAGCAAACACGTTGACAGAAAAAATGGTCCCATAGAGCTTACGTTCACTCGCAAATAATGGTTGAATGATCGGCAGATTATGGGCCGTGTCAACGATGCTCTTATCGTTATGCTGCCCCTGTCACTGCTACTACACCTGCTTCTTTCCGATGCTGTAATGACGAAGAAGGAGCACATAAGGACACGGGTCAGACAGAGACAGACACAGATGCGTGCGAAGCTGTCCTTCGTCAGTTGGACATTCACTGCATTTCCGCAGTTTTCTAGGTTGATTTTTACCATGCATTACATTATTAGTTAACGTGGATGAGACTCTAGCTGACGCTAATTGAATGTCGTAAATCGATTTGGGCGTTACCCGGGACGAGTTCCACATCGTGCAGTTACAGAAATGGCAGTTGTCGCAATGGCAGAGGCGGCGGCAGCAACAGAACCGAACGGAAGAGGGGCGTGGATGTACATTTGAGTAATATCTGTGTCGTATGATAATGTCAAGTTGCACGTTCGCTTGACACGTTAGGCTGAAAGCATTATTAATGTTCTTTAGTCCGGCTTGGAATTAAAATTTACGACACTCTTACTCAGTGGGGTTATTACAATGGTTAGTGCAACGGTGGCTGGCAACGAAAAGGGTTAGAGGATGTCACTTAACCTTGATGATAAAGCGCAAAGCCTTTTTAATACTCCCAATGCAAAATTTCATTCAACTCAATTAGATGGTGGATTAAAAAACTAATACGAAATAATATTGGGCTGAATTAGACGTGAGGTTCCATGGGGAAGTCACATGGGGATATTTGCTACGCCGTTTCCCGCATTTGATACCTATAGAGAATTTATTCAGTTCATAAAAAATTAGAGCGACTCCTAGGTTATGCCGAACGCCGTGAATCGCACACCTAGTTCCAGCGTAACGATTTCAACTGTTCAAAACCATCAACGCCGGTTAAGTGTTGCATTAGACTCACAGACTCTGCGTTTACTTCCGCGAATTTGCGCCCCCTGGTAACGAAGCCTCCATGAAAGGACAGGGTTGGCAATGGATCGAACGACTGTTTAGCTAACATAGGATTTTCCCCTCTAGATGGCAGAGCGCCCAGTTTTATGTCGTGTACCATCAAGAAATTCTCAAAATATTCTATCTAGAAACAGTCGACAAATGTCGAAGCTAAAATGTATGTGTATGCATAGTAAATGAGTGTTTGCCTTATGGAATAGTAGTTTTTGAATGGACTATTGATCATGAACAGGCCGTGTGACCCACAAGATATCGAGATTCTGTTTAGGTATGGTGATAAAGAAGGTAATATTATATATGCGACAAAGTAGATGCGAACAAATGATTGGCGTTGAAGTGAACGACTGCCTACTTAGTACCTATAAGCGAGCTTTGATATAGAAAGATACTCCATGAGTTCCTCATTGAATTTTCCTGTGGGATGAAGGGACCCCGCTTCAGTACTGATCTACTCAATCAATAGACGTTCCAAAAAAGACAAAACCCGTTTCGATAGTTGCTGGTCGCTCTCATAGGGGTCTGTTTTGCTCTTAAAGGACTCGATAAAAAAACAATCTAGTTGATACAACAGCGTTCAATCATCTGTTATATATATAAAATGGTATGTCGTGTATAAATGTAACGCGATTGACGAAGGACATTGTCCAATCATCTGTTTTGTATAGACTGTTTAAGGCCAAAAGGTGAAATCGACAATAATACTTTCGGCTTATAGGCGACTGTTGAGAATTGTTGCGCGGTAGATGATATAATATACTAAAGAATTGTATCGACATGTCAAAGGAGATACATCTATATCGTCGAGCTCCTAGAGATGATTCCTATATCAGGAGAACGGCCGCCCTGAAATGTTTTGATTTTCCGCGTATCTATTCGATATAGTGTCCTTCTAAGCAAGTCATGTAAGCGAGTTGTGCTTGAATAACCTAGAATAAAAACGAGTAGGTACTGTAACTGTGTACCTCTGAGAAGTCCATTTTCAAAAGAGAACAATTAGAGAGAGATTGTAACAATTAAAATAAAAGAAAACAGTTTTTTGAGACCAGTATTTGAATCAGTGCGAGTTCGTGGACGAAAACAGACCATCGAATGGCTTGACCTTCGAATAAATATATTCATATAATGACGCAGCTTGTACAGACTAATTTATACCGATTGAGCTCGATATATATACGGAGCAGACGGGGATCTTCGAGTTTTGCAGGACCACGTGGGACAACGTAATGCGAAAGTCTTCATATTAACTTTCAAAGTAGGTCTATTAAAAATATTGAATATGGACCTTAGCTAGATTTTGCCTAATAGAATATCTCAATTTAATGATAGTTCTTCGATATATTGTCTCTTTAAATAAAATATCATGTTATTAATAATATGATGATTTAATGTCCGGCTTTAAACAAAACCGAGCAAGTAATGTAAACGAGGAAGCTGATGCTTACTGTAGTAGCATACGAGAGTCTTCCTAGTAATTAGATTCGAGATAAAATTTAAGAAAATTAATATAATCCCACGGCAAACACCGACGCGCAAAAACAGTAACATTTCTTTGTGATAAAGGCTAATTTTATGGACCGTTTAGTCCAGGACAGAGTTTAGGTATTAAATCAATGACCAGTGTTGCGATCGTGATTATAAAGATGACATCATATTTTAGTAATACAATTATCTATAGTTAGGATTTTACAGCATCCATAGTTTCTTCATAACCTGCTCGTCCCGACCCGATAACACAACTGGTATAATCTAGAACGTAGCACGCAAGGAAATGAAAATAATACGTCAACTTCCGACATAGAATCTCGACATGCCCACGTTACAGTTTAGTTACCAATAACGTACTAATTATAAAGGCTGGTTAAAAAGTATTGCAAATGATTGTTATTAATAAACTACAATAGGCGTTCTTCTGAGCATTTCCTGCCTTCAACTTGATGGCATGTCGCAACGCACACTTCGATTTTTTACACTTTCCCCTAATTAATCATTTTTAGTGAGGTACCGTTATGATGATCATCATCCGTTACTGCAGAGGGCAACAAAAAATCGAAAAGTAGTGTCAAAATTTGCCGAAAAAAGCGTCAAACATATGTGCGGTAAAGCAAGATATTAATATCGTAATGTTGAACTGGCTCGTCGATATTGCTATCTTTGAGCTCGGCAAGCCTATTATTTGAGTGATTGCCACGATTTTCCAGCGCCTTCTCATCGCATATATACTATATACCATAACAATACAAGGTCTATCCTAATCTATAGCACGATTTCAAATTTTATCTCCAGTTTATTTCAGTCGGCCTATTTGATTTTTTTTAAATTTTTTTCACCTACGATTTTGTCTCGACTGTGATTTAGTAGAGTTAATATCTTGTTTGGTAAAGTATTCAACAAAAAAAAAAAAAAAAAAAAAGGGTTAAAATTGCAATTGGTTTCGCATACAAAACTATTGGTCATAGCTGGAACAGTACGTAACCAAACTTGTGCAAGAATCTAAATGTTTTAATGGCCTTAGTAATTAATGAATTTTTAGGTTTCCAACCTATTATAATTCGTCAGTGGTATCTTAGCAGGCTCACGTAAAAAAAAAGTCAACTCTTTTTTAAATCAAATTCATTGTAACTATTTAACGTGGAGTATAGCGTGAGTATTGCGCAATTGTGAGCCTATAACCCGACCTGAATCCTGATACATGGATTAATATTCACAGAGAACGAAATCTGCTCAAAATTTGTCCGATCATCCTGTCGAAAAGCAGGAATAAGCAATCGTTGGTCTGGCACGAGATCTTCAATTCCTTCGTGTTGCTAGGTGAGTCTGTGTGGCACCCGAAACTCTGTCAGTCCTAAGGAAGGACAAAAGGCAGACTAGAAATGTATGATCTAACCTAGTACCTCCTAGCACCTTGCTCACGCGTTTACGGCTCGAACGATATATTTAATAGCCACGTATTAAGGAACCGAAAACCAATACAATAGTCGAGAAAATTCTGATGGCAAAAAATATATTTTGTCACCCAACCATTTCAAAAGCGATCATACAATACTGCTACAATCTGCTCCTGAAAATAATTCGATTTAAAAAAAAAATATTATTATATGATTCTTAAGTAATTTCTAAAATGATTCCATCGGTTAGAGTGCCTGAAATGTTTCTTGGTGATCTCTCACTTAAATATAATAGACATTACATAACACTGACTATAAAAATGTTTTTTTTTTTTTTTTTTTTGTGAATAAGCTCATATTATAGTTTAACGTTACTAAGAATACGTTTTATTTGTGAAGAAGTCGCTTTAGTTAAGAAATTTGAAATAACCGAAGTTTCCGATTTTCATGATATTGTGCAACTACAGCACGAAGAAGTGAAAGTAGAATTAGATTTATGCCGATTTTACTGTTCATTGAGTGGTTTATATAGGTTTTTAAAACTCCATTTATAAGACCTTTTCACTCTAGTGGCTCAATAACGGACGTCATTTCTCCTATCAGAGTGAGTCTTGAACATTTTTGATTTAGTACTATATATAGATGTTGTGCTATCTTAGTAACGTAAAACTCTAGTAATAAACATTTTTCGATCAATGTTTTCCTAGCAGCCAATGTTCTCCATCCCTAATTATCGTTTTGTGAAGTACAAATTTAGTTGAACTAATAAATTGGCTTGGCCCATATTTAATTTGGTGCATATAGCTGGTTCAAATTAAGTCCATAACTCTTTTAGTGTTATGTTTATATCCGCTAACTACAAAAGCAGGCTTAAACTGAATGTAGGACAACGTCACGTTAGTATATTATGTATTACTATATATGAGTGTGCTGAAAAAATACTTGTGATACACGCAAGTTTGACGCAAGCGCCCGCAGCAGAAACGCATAAAAGTCACGACTTTGCGAGTTTGATTAGCCAGACCAGTGGACCAAACTACAGATGAAAATAACCTTAACCCTCGTGGTCATCTGTGATATGAACCATGTGGGTTTTTGCCAGACGTTATGAGCGTCTACCAAAAAAACTCGAACATTTTAAGGACGAGAACCCAATTGTAGGGACGTCGTCCACATTAATTATACCCGACGATTTGCTACAAAATGAATGCGGTACGTAGTAAGTACAGCAGTCATTTGTTACAAGGTACCGATACGTATAACGTGAGATTATTATAGTGAGATCTATTATCGTCGTACGGTCTGCGGTAGCTCAAAGGGTTCGAGCTGTAGAATGTTACGGCGATACCGGAGATGCACAGCAGCACAAGTAATTGAAAGGAAAAAACCCGCAATGAGGTTAGACAGAGCGAAAGCAACGTAAGTCCTGTTGTATTCGATCATGTTGGAAAAGGAAAAACAGGTAAGGCAGAGTAGTACGGTAGAGACTTTGCGTAAATGCGAAGGCTCCACCCGGTGTAAAGTAACGGGAAGAAGTAGCAGCGTGCTAATGAGAAACTCTTTGAGAGCAAGGAGTTTGATGGTTGGGGCAGCGTATACCGTGTGATATACAATGGCGGAGACGAGATACTGATAGACACTGACAGATATTGACAAGCCCGTTTTCTGCACCTACGGAGTGCCCTCCACAATAGCAAAAGCTATAGCTGTACTGGTAACAACGAACAACGATAGCAGCAGAAGTAGGCCCGGGCTGCTGTACGGGCTTGAGAGACTAGAGGAATATTCAGGATGAGTAGTTACACAGGCACAGTGCCTGGCGTTTCGACGACGGAGCTGAAAACTTCTGTTGAAAGCCGTTAAAAAATAACAACGAGCAAAGCTATCGGGAACGACCTGCGAAACCAAGCAGTAGGTTCCAACACGCGTAATTATTAGCCGATAAGGTAGTCTGTTCACACGGTAGGGGCCTTGCCTATCAGGAAGGAAACATACGATTGTTCTCGGTGCGCGGGTTTGGGCAGAAACACAAACGGAAAGTAAAGCACGCTCTTGTCGATAGTTGTCGTGTTGTGTGGCTATTGTCATTCTGTTTGTAGGCTCGGTCACTACATTAGAAAAGCGGGAGACAATGTTACTGTTCATTGTTGCATCCGACAACACAACCTTAAGGTTTGTCCGTCCCAACTGGCACAGATCTGTGTCTTGCATTCCAAGCACAACAACTCGTCTCGAATTATATAGCATAACGACAACCAAAGCGACTAGCTTTCGGATAAAAATAATATTACGTGTTAATAATAAGGAGCAACGGTAAAGTAAACCAAATAAATGTCAATGCCACGCCTGCGTCGTTTGTTTTCTAGTATCTATACTGAATCAGCTGTATGTATTAGCTACGAAAAAACTCGTGCGGCAACTCCGAGGAGCCAGCAGAAGGTTGTACTCGGTAGGATATATATGTGAATGACATAGTGTAACTTATGTGAATAAATGATCTCTATGATAAAAATAACTTACTTTTCAAGTTATGCTACAGTTTAATGGCATGTGGATAGAAAATTGGTTCCCCTATAGAAAAAAAGAAGGTTTTCCAAGTATTCCAGGCGAAAAAGATTGTAATTATATTATTGAAAGTCTATCCTTCAACGTAGATTAGTGGATGATTACATTATAATGCAGTCACTCCTATATGTTTATTTTGTAAAATAACTTGCTTGGCAGGTAACCCTTGCGATGCTGTTATTTCTCCAAAAATAACTTCTGTACATAATTGTATTTACCAACAGCCGTGGTCAAAATCAAATTGCTGTGCCTAAAGCTGCTTACGTTCAAAAACATGATAATAACTCAAATAAAACCTTTTCCTATATATGAATGGCTTTTTTTTTTGCATTATCAGCTGTGTGGGCCAATCCATTCTTATTTCAAATTTGTCTGCAAAGAGAGCGCCCGACCTAGCGTACTATACGTCACCTACTTAGAACAGGTATCAGAGCTTAGATCAGAGCTGCTTTATATGTTTCGAAAATCGTGTGTAATTTGTACTCGGGTGTCGGACCAACTCAGGGCATATTTGGTAAAGTCCGCACTCGAACGTCGATTGCCATATCTTTCGTACGTTTGTTTAGCCATAAAACAGGTCACTGCCTTTGTGCAAATGCTCCTTCTTTAGGAAGCCTTTCAACAGTTTCCCAACGCCTCGGTGGGCTGTTGGGCATTCCTACAGGTTTGATCTTTATTTCTGCACAGTTGTGAGCAATCCGTTTCGAAGGTGACAGGATCCTAAGGGGTTTTAACCATGTCATGTAGCAAAGCGAATTATCTATTTAATCGTGTATGTTGAATCAAAGACTTGCTCCATCAATGACTTTAAATATGGTGGACCTACTGGATACATTTTTTTGAGGGACCGACAGCGTTTTATAAGCCAGATGAAGCTTGTACAACGGAAGCCTAACTCTGAAGGCTCATAACTGCCTATAACTGATAATAAGCCTATAATTGAAGGCTTAATCATTTGAAGGTCGTGCTTTAAAGCATGCCATGCGTTGCGTTTGTACTGCATTGTTTTCGATGAGCCGTATTCGACGAAACAGATAACCGATCGAGCTGGATTTAATTCTAATGCTAGCTAAGTTCTTCTATTTCAGGCGCAAAACATTAGGTCTATTAAGAAACTTCCTTAGCTGACACACGAAGGATCAAGAATGACAGATTGAAGCATTTTTTAAGCGATCTATTTTATCATTACCTGCTTTTAGGCAACTGCTGGCTCGTTTGCGCAAACCTGTTTTTTCTGCATAAGCCAAAAAGGAGGTAATCGATCACTGAGTTTCTGTCGATTACATGAGTTCGCAACGCGAATAATAACGAGATGCTTCTGCAAACCGCAGAGCGCGGGCTTCTGCTCTGCGGGGTGCTGCTCCATGGTCACAGCAGCGGACAGGAAGCGTGCATGCCCAGACATTGAATCGAAATAATTGGCTTTTTGATCAGACTCTCTTGAACAGATCCGATATCTTTTTTTGGCCAAACGGTTTAAGAGACTTCAGAATATATCCTGTCATTGCACATGTAGTTTCCTAAAGTGTTTTAAAAGCGGCTGCACGCCTACGTCGGGGACCTTACATTCAGTTCGAACTGCATGAGAAGTTGTCGTTACATTTTGGCATATGATCGATTTCGAAATTCACAGAGGGCATCCATACGGAGTTCTGCATGAACTATCTCAAATGACTATTTCTGTGTAGCTCGATGAGAAGCCAACGTGTTAGTAGCAGTAAAAACACCGCGCCTCGGAAGAATCGATTTAACGCAGAAGAGTATCCCCATAACCTCTAACGTCAACCTATACGCTTCGTCAGATCTAGCGTAAAGAACCATTCTAACCAGATAAGTTTAATAACGCATCAGTTTAATAACGCATCCGCCAGATATTAATTTGCTAAACGTCGCCTTTCGTTCCGCTTGGGGATTTTATTTTCGCCATGAGTTACGTATTTTCCTGTCAAGCTTAGGTAAAGACATGTTATGGTCCAGGTTCGAACCCGGACATGGACACACTGTATGTTTCGTATTGGCCGGGTCTGATGGGATGCCTAGCAGCTATGATACCGAAACACAGAGATTATTATTTATTATCTTGTAGTAGGCAGTCTGCTTCGTATCCTCCTTGACTGAGAATCCTGCATATAGCTTTTATTGTACGCTATAGCATGTTTATTTGCATGAACCGAATAAAACATATATGCCACTAGTATGTTTTTGTAAATTACTCGTCCCTATCCCTTAATCCTTTCCATTGCTTGTGTTCTATTTTGGGTAATAATGTGTACCACCAATACGAAGGATTTTTATTTAGCCAGTGCCACTTCATGTCGAAGTAGCGCTGTTACATACAGGTGAGGCCTGTTGTCTCTTTTACCTTTAATTGCTTTCAATCGTTCTTTGCGGCATTCCGTTCGGCCACAAGCGTCCACAGAGACTGCTTGACGAGGCGGCGTCAGAACCTACCTCCGACAACTACAGCTGCGTTTCCTGTAACAACAAGGAGAGCGCTGTCATGGAAGCCTGCTTCGGCGTGGAGTAGCCGTCCTCGCTGTACATGTTTACTTTGAGCAAATGAAATGAGAACGGTAACTATCGCAATGAACGACCGAACCAAGCGACCAGCTAACAAGCCATCATCCTTCAGCAGCTCCCGATCTATAACTGCCGGCTGCCCTAAGCTTATCGACCCGTTTATGCATTCATGACAGCGTCCATAAGGACACTAGTTTTTCTTTCCTCAGGCTTTACTCGATTCATAATGAAAACGAAAACCGGTCCAGAGGAACCCTTTCCAAAGCTGACAACAAGAGAAAAGCTATTAGTTAGATGCAAAAACAATAAAAATTTCATGCGAGTTGCGTACTATGATTTGTACAGTGCTAATTCGTGGTTCAGCTTGACCCTGTATGTATGAAGAGCGATAGGGGGATCGCTTTTGCTTATGTCGCGCTAATGTTTGGACAGGAAGGAGTCGCGCTCTACACTGTGGAAACTAGCAGCGGGTCATATGCTATACTCTGGCCATAACGAGCTGCGTGAGACCGGAGGGCATTTGAAATTGAGGCTGATCTGAGTTGTTACAGTAAATTGTAAAGGTAGTGAGAGTTTCAGGCCGTCAGGGTGCCGTCAAATTGGTACGAGAACAACCGTCAGCGCATGTTGAAGGCTCTAGGCAAGTCCGGAAACAAGTCTAACGTTGACGGGCTGATGGCATTATAATCAGTTGTTGCTTTCATACCTCTAATAGCCATAACAGCAGACAATACGGCAAGCCCAAAAATATAGAGTGTATAGCTTACGTAGTACTGAATGTACAACCAATATCGGAGGTATCAACAACAATAGTAATGCTAACGGAATAATATGTTTATGCAGTTTGCTAAGAAAAGACAGATAAGGTAACTTCCACAGCAAAAATTTTCTCTCCGAATTGCGTTGACTGCTTGGAAAGCTAGTTTTAGAATAACTTATGATATTTTTGGCATCTATCAAACACAGGCCAGACCTAAAAGGTCAGGAGTGTTCGCTTGGGTTGCAACCAAAGCCAGCCTGCTGATATGGATCAGCAAATATGGTCTAGATGCTTATAATGAATATTTAATCGACATCTACACTATCGTTATAGTAACTATAGGTCATTAAAGTTGCTCGAGTATTGTCACTAGAGAACTGTAATAAATAGAATTATTAATTTACCTTCTTTTATTTAACTTCTTTAAATAAATCAATCTATTCATTGATCTACAGTATTTAGCTTACCGCAATACTCTGCGGGTACACATACTCGTGAAAATGTCTAGCTACTCCACGGTGTTTGATTCTTATCATCGATTCAATACCCATGACGCAGAGCATCCTCTCATTGTCCAGCGAAACGGTCACCCGAATGAGTGCAGTGATTCGGTGTCAAGAACGCGGATGGACGTAGTCGGCAGACGCGAGGAAGACCACTAATCAATTGGCCAATCTCTTCTCTGACTGTACGCGCTTTCCAGTGCAATTATGTACCACGCGTTCTTCCCATTTGTCTATCACCCCGAGGCCAACAATTTGTTCAGACAGGTCGTCAACTCGCTGACGTATTATACTACGACTAAGTGACCCTATATTCGAAAACACAAACCCAAAAACGTCCCGTCCTCTTTCATTAGGCGCGAGCTTCATGTCGTTTCTAAATGATGATTAATGGAGATTTATTTTCGCTTCTAGCTTGCCGCTTCGCTGCGACGGGACACCAACAAGCCCGAATGTAGCGTTTGGTAATTGCATTGCATGATCATAATAATAAAACTGTTTTGCCCAGTGGATAAGCTTACTATTTAGAGCTAGGCAGTATGGAACAAAAAATGCCTCTCTGGTGTATTTCTCGGCAAAAGTGTTCGTTTCCGGTCAGATCGAGTCTGTGTACGGTATCTCAAAACAAGCCCATTTTTCCTCAGCAGTGATGTAGACGCGACGCATCGTACGCGTTTGTCACCTAGGATCATCATTGATGCAGCAAATCCAGTAAAATTTTCGATAGCGTTTGCACTGGTTATTGTGATATTTATGCGGTGGGCTTTATTTTCAGTAAATACACCTGGAACTCCTGGCAAAAATTTACCGCTCACCTAACGTCTCGAGAACTACCCCTTCTGACAGAGGTTGGCTTAGCGTACTTAAAACAGGCACAGAGAATACGGACTCGTTCCATCCTGGTATCCTATATCATGAAAACCAGTTATCGGATGTTATCGTAGTTTTTTTTTAACACTACCTAACGGCAAGACGTGAATACTCACAAACTCTTAATGTTAAAGTAAGTTATTCAATGGCGGAAGGAGTAATAGCAAAATGACACGGGTGTTTTTAGATATACAGTTCTGTCTTATTTCCATAATGGCTGCAGTTGAGTGAGAATGGACCAGTGTGTATGGGCATGTAGTAAGACGTAGATCGATGTAAGCCCCCTAAACCTGGCTCGATTGCACTTTACATTACCCGGAGTTCGTCAGATTTCTCGCTTGGCTCGACTCAGATCAAAAGCAGGGGTCTGCAGGCAGGTATTACCCATCAAACATATGTACATGAATTGTCAGCCCTTTTTAACATTAGACTTCTAAGAATTCTGAGTATTTCGGGTATTGTTTTCTAGTTTTCTAATCACAGCTGGTTTCTAGGTTATGACACCTAACTGAGTACTTTGGCTGGCTTAATGTTGAACTTGGAAATGCTTTGGCAATTGTCGGGCCGTATGGTTACATGTGCAAGCGCGCCGCTATACCGAAATATTGATGTCATTGGATATAGACCTGAAGCTGACGCTTATCTAAGGATTGTTCAACGTGGTTTAGTTTTAGGTTGTAGTGGGTCATTCAAATTTGCCCGCCTGTTTTCCTTTGGGATAGATACTTTGTTGGGAGCATTCAGGAAATGCACACAGTTTATGTTGCGCCTTATCATTTCGGTCTAAACTAAGAGGCAGTCGACAATTTTCACTCAGACACAGGTCTTTTGAAACTTCTAAAATTTTGAATTTTGTATGTGTTTACCTCGATTGAATCATATGGCACAACTAAATTTGTCTATATGGGCTGACGCGTATCGATCCATCTGTCCAGTTAGCAGGTAAGGCTTTGGTACTGTCACCAATATATTCTACCTAATACATTGATGAATATGTGAAATTGAAACGTTATCTATGCATTACGATATTCGTTCATTCGCTAATGACATCAATAATACAGCACGAATTTATCTGGTCCTACCGCTCGGCCACGTACGCTATATCGTTGTAACGATGCTTGTTTTTCTATTAAACTTAGAAACACTTGAAATGGTCTAGTTTTGCGCGTAAAAAGTGCGCGCAGGCAGCGTTCCTTTCGTGCTGCGAGAGGCCAGCTGTCAAAAACAATGCTCAACCAAGGCAGTAACAAGTGCTAAGGTCGAAACAATTTATACTACAGATCCATACAATTAACATCACGATACAACGTCGTCGTCATAGCATAGTAGCAAAATTATCACTTGGTAATGCTCAGACACGTAAGGCACACCTCGATGCTTCAGGACTTCATGAAGCAATAGAATAGGCGGTGGATATGCTGATTTTACTTTTCGTTCAACTCCTACAGATTATTCGCATTAAGCCCGTTTATCCTGACAGATTTCTCACAGCGGTATCAATTTGAGTCATATATGGGCGAGTAGAGGTAGCGGAAATGCAATGAGAGTCTATAGAGACCCAAGTGTTTCGAATTTAGCCGGTGCCAGTGGTTAGGTACTCTATCACACGGTCGGCTTCCAGTACGAAACAAGGTGTGTGCACGCGTGGACTTGAATCTAGGCCATCATGTGCCTTTCATGAAGGCCTGGGCCAACTCAGGGCACATGTAATTGATAAAGTGTTCGTTATTAAAACTAGCGAGTTCAATGCGAAGAAACTACTCACGTCAACTTCTACTTGCAGGTACAAAGTACGAAGAGCAAATGGCTCTAAAATAACCAAGGTTACTAAACCTTCACGCGTCACTACCATCGGGGCAGTTTCTGTGGTGAGTGAACGAGCAGATAAGAAACAATACTTCCGCATATTGTAAGAATTTCAGCTAAGACGGCATCTCCTCATTTCCAGCTAGGCAGAGCGAAACAGGTGGTGTTTTTGTGCGGGTGAATAGTATAGACATCCATTGATGCATATTTAGACGGTTATGTAATATCTTCGTAGAAACGAAGCAGGCGATCGGTTGTATCTATGCACATGCGGCTTTGGTTGTTAAAGCAATAACCTAGCATAGGGTTTTGTACAACGCTCTGTCACGAAGCGCGTGACGAGCACATCCATGAAGTGGGGCAATAGTTCTTCGCCACAAATACGTATTTATAGGAAAGATATAGCCTATTTCAGATTTTAATTATAATATTATGGAATTATGGAAATCAGAAGACTAAGCAAAAAACTAAGCGTTGGTATAGGAAAGAAGGTTAATAGAGCGTTAAAGTTCAAATGCTTCTAAAACACATATCCTGATATCAAAAAGAGAACGAAAAACCATAACTTGGCTTGATGGACGGATAAATGCATAATTAATAAGTAAGCAACACTTAAACTGGGTAAGTTTTTAGTCTAAATCGAATTAACGCAGTTCCGAACCAAGATCATCAGAGAGGTAGAGAAAGGCTGGTATGAATTAATTCAGTATTATTGCAGTCAGAAAACGGTGGCCGAAGTTCCACACTTTTCTCGGGGCGTGTGCGCGTATGTGGGGAGATCGAAGACAGGGCGACTGTGCGCCATTATGTACTGTAGTTGTGCGTTGTTTGCCCTCGCCGTTTATCTGGTATTTGTGTGCCTGCTGTCGGCTATCAGTCCTAATGGCTAAGAAGGCTGTGACTTTTCCACCCTAACGTTAGTGACCCAACGTTCTACGAGCATCAGTATGCTGGCCGTGGATATATATGGGCTCCGCCCAAGGGCGTAGCGCGGCAGACCCGATTAGGTCACTATTGCCGGTACAGCTCTGAACATACACACTAGCCTCCAAACGCCGTTCATAATACTTTCTTTGATTCCACCAGCAGATTCCCCCGTGGAACCTAGCAGTTCTTTTGGTCTCATCGGGCAGGTTACCCCTTCTGTGCTTAGTTGTCTTTGCCGTGCCTTGGTCTACCAGCCCCTTCTTTATATACGTTCCGAGGGTTTCCAAAATCTTCAACCTGTTTCCTACAATGCCTGCCCCGACGCTGCTTCGGGGAAGGCAACTCGGCTGCAAAGGAACCGCCCACACGATTAAATTGCCTTCGACACAAATGATTGTACATTTGGGCTATCGCGACAGAAGAATTACGGGCGTTTGACTATTGTATGTGTATTTCGATTTTCACTTTCTTTCAAGGTCTTCAGCAATGGCCTAAGTTAAAAACCTTCCATTCAGTCCCTGTGATGACTCCAGCCATAATGGAGTCATTACCGTATATGCAAGGGCCAGACAGAAGGGCGTCGACCCCCCACTAGAGAAAGATTCGCGAAAGCACCTCCAAGTGTGCAAAAACACTCTCACAACTCTGGACCGGTCGCGACGGATGATCTGGGTATAGTGTCCATTATGTCTCTACGTATTGCGAGGTGACTAAGTCAGAAAACCGTGTACTCTTGTGTTTACACAGTTAATAGAACTTCCATAGAAGAAAAATGAATGCCCACGCTATTCAACAATTGACCCAGGCAAATCGGTTGGTCTTCGAATAATAGTAGAAATAATAATAGTAGTCCTAAATAGTAGATTGTAGCATAAGTCGTTGCGATTTTTCTAATTGTTTATTTGTTTCTGCCTCTCTACAACTAGTTTAGTTCTACACATTATTCTAAAAAGGTTCTTTTTTTTTCATAGGCCGAGTGTGTCTTTGTTGTGCAGTGAACCGATTTTTAGGTGGAGTTTAAGCCAAACAGACAGTTGTTCTATTCTACGTAATTTTTGCCGAGATCAAACCCTATTAAAGCAACCCAGAATATGCCCAAAACGACCACTAAAAGGTGGGCTGCGGAGTTCTATAATGGTATTTCAGAACTGAATGATGCAATTCGCTTCGATGAGGCGTTCGATTGAATTATCGACTTGAACTAAGGCCTTTTTGAAGGAAGACGGCCGACAAAGAGCGCGTGAACTGCAATCATATGCTGATCGACAAGCATCTTGGATTTAAGGGATCTGTTTCAAATTGAAAAGGATAAATCGAATAACAAGCACAAACAAACATTGCCTTTGATTGTCGTTCAACACCTCGTCCTGCGCCGGACAACATACAGGCATCATGACAGCCTTCTAGCAATCATTGTTTCCGTAGACCGAAATGTTTTTATAACAATATGAAGCACCGAAAGAAGCAGGTAGCGTCGCGAGGCAAGCTTAAAGTTAAACTAAATCTTTTTCTTAGAAGGACCATAATTTGCGTTTGGTAGGACTAGGAGGACACACGAAGACATTGTTGAAAAACAGAGGACAGTCAACAAGGATGTATGTATAGCAGTGTCGTTTCGATTGAATCAGCTTATCCCACAAGAGAGACGAAACACGTACATCCCTCTACACGACAACCTCAGACCACACATCGAAATGGTCGCTAAAACCGCTCTTCAGAAGCTCGAGCAAGAGCCTTTTTTGCACTCACACAATTCATCACGTCTCGTGCTGACGGATTCGTACCCTTTCTTATTACAGGTAAGTACCACTGCTGGCAAAACACAAATGTATGAGTTTGACAACGAAATATTTATATATATATACATAACTATATATACACATATATAGTTACCTAGTATTTTACGTTAGATCTTAGCACTTGATAATTGCAATCTCTAAATTTTATGTGAACAACATGCTAGTAAATTGAACCTCTTTGTATATAAGATATGGGAAAAATAAAAGTTATTCCATCGCACGAACATATTTCACTGCTTCGAATGTCTGGCCTCCTTTACATTTCCATGGACCAGCTGTCCAGATTGTTTGCCGGTTTAGTAACTTCGTATTAGCTAAAGGACCCTGGCCAAAATGACTTTGCTCGTCATTTCTATTCTTGCATCCATCCACGTGCTAAGTCGGTGCTCATTGAGGTGGGAGCACAGAATGCGTCCTGGCAAAACAGTGAGTGTGGAAGCGCGTCTCGTGATGAAATAGAATAGAAAAAAAGGAGACATAGGGCAGCACACTGTGGAAAAGGAGATATACTTGGTCTGCATACTTACGTTGTGTTGAGACAAGTGTTTTTTTTCTAGAGATGACGCCCATAAATAGTGAATGACTGCACTCAGACGAAAAAGGTCACACAAATCCAAAAAAATACACAGACAAAATAGAAACAGAGACCTCGCTACTGTCCGTTGCTAACTGCTGCTTTTCGTTTACATTCATCAGTCCGTCCGACCAGCAGGACATCGGCTAGCGAGGTCTAGCTTTATGAATAGCGGACGTCCTAGAAAGTGAATTCCTGATTCAGCCAACAACTAATAGAGGAGCGCCGACTATAAGCGAGATCTTAGGTCAAATTTAGACCTGATATAGTCCTTTTTGACTATAAACTATGCCCTCGTAGTGCAAGCGCTTGCGCTTTCTAGATAGAGAGGACTAGGTTAAAAGGAACTAAAGTGTACATGATGACGGTGTTTGCTAGAATTATCTAAACTGCGAAACCCTTGACAGAGGTCATCTGTGGAATGTCAATATTATACTAAATAAAAGCTCGGACATCGGTGTCGCCATTAAGTAAACTTAAGTTGCAGATTCAACTTTCATGACGCTGAAAACCTATTCATTATTTTTTTCAGCCCGAAGCAGACTTGCCTGTTGAGGTCCGAAATACTGAGGGAGTATCTAATCTCTCCTTTATAGCGTATTTAAGCAACACTTGACGCACGATGATTAACAAAATACTAACTGCGGATTCAACAAAAAGTATTTCGGTTTAAATCCTTACCTAGAGCTGTACTTGTGGTTATATTAAATAAACGTGACCCCCAGAAATAACATTTCTAGCATATGGAAGATTTTCGTTGAAATCCCTGTTTTTATTTAAATAAGGCCTTCAAAAAATATTTGTGAACATCCCAACTTTGTGTGCCGTACCCTGTATTTGAGAGAAAAATCAATAAGAAAATAAATGTGAAGATGGCTGCGATCTTAGAAACTCAATAGGTGGCACCTAACATCGCGGGGCGATATGGAGAAAAGCTGGGACTTCTGTTGATACTGGCAACGTTTTTGATATTTTCATTATTTCATATTAACCCTAAAACCTAGGGCTGCCGTATTCTACAACAAAGATAAATGGCAGAGTGCCAATAAATGTTGGATAAGAGAATGGCTCAGAACGATGTTCTTACGAATATTAAGCGGGCGTATTTTAAGTACGTGGTCTGTCGCCCCTGCGGCATTGTTTACGGTTATATCGCATCCGTCGCGTTAACTGGTAGCCATCGCGAATGCACGCGGGTGACGATGAAACTAGAACGTGTTCTGCTTTTCTGTTTGTGGCGATTTGCCTGATGCACGATGATACATAGCTGCATGCGGAAGCAGTGGCCGAGAATCGAACCAGTATAGGACGAAATCTGCAATAAAGGTTCTATTTGAAGAAGGCCGGCAGTTTCCTGTCGTCATCAGTTGATAACAATTGTTGTATTGCTAACTAGCGAACAATAGCATATGTATAACTGCTAAAATAAGTGCATTTCTCCAATTTTCCATCGAAAGATTGACGTAGAAAATCGATGTGATAGCCAGTCGAGACTCGGTGCTTCGCCTTGTCCCAATGAACAAACGGCAAGGCAGCTTTGGTAGGCAAATTATGCTGAAAGCTATACCATCTCAGGTCAGTTACTCCCCCCACCCTTCTACCCCCTATACCTCTGTTTCTTTTTGGGCAAGCGTTTTAGAGAGGAGTGAACTCTTACCTATCGCATCGCGTTGCGCTATGGCTTGAGTACTGGCGTGACATGTTTGTGTTTGGCCTCTTGTCTGTCTAGATGCGTTCCGTGCGATCCCGATTAGCCAGAGAGTAAGCAGCTATCATCATTTCTTTCTGTAATCATCAATTCAAGTAGAAAAAAAGTTATAGTGTGTTTGTTGTTTACGAGGCAGCAGTGACGCCATTGTAAAAGAACAGTAGTAGCACGTAAGAAATAGGACTCTATCAAGTGTAGATTTCGTTTTTTACAAAGGCTCAAGTGAAATACCTTACAAATCACCAAGAACTACAATTTATTTCTATGGAGACGAGGTCAATTAATTATATAGCTAATAGATCATGCTGCGATCTAAATTGAATGGGTACTAATTTAAAAATGGATCAGAGGAGTCTTCTTTCATGATAATGGAACACCATAAGGAAGCCGCGAGTACCGTGTACCCCATGCACTGCAAAATACAATATTACCACTTATTCCGACTGAAGCTCTGCACGTAATTGCAAAAGGTGCCTAGTTTTTTTTTTGTGAAAAATTTACTAACAGAATTTTTACGACTTTTTCGATAATAAGACTGACGCTTTTAATGGTATCGAGGCTTGGATTGAGACGATTAATTATAGTGTTAATTTTATATAAGTGAGTACTTGATTCTCTAGCGTTGCTGTCAGTCACAAACAAGCTTGCACAACGATCAACTGGGCATAGTGAAGCACGCGATTAACGACTCCTCGATACTGTTGGAAATTGGCAAGCCTAAGCACATTTGCCTGCAGGAAAACCTACTAGTGGGTTGACGTTCGTTCCACTTTGATAGGCAGCTTTTGATATTGCAGGCGCAATCTATATATATATATATATATATATAGAAAAACAGCGTTTACTGTAGAGACGGTACTTATTAAAAATACCTGTGGTGCTTCTGCAATATCAAAAGCTGGTTTTGTCCAAATGGAATGGATGTTAGCGATACTTGAAGGAGGTACAAGCGCGACGTTCGTCTATACGGATAGATCCGAGAATACCAGCGCTAATAGGAAAATTAATGTAATTGGCCAGCTGATTCATCGCGGAGTTTTGGCCATGTGAATGAGTACCCATATAATGAATGAGTAACCATAATAAGTTTACGTTTTTCATACTTACGTTTGGAAAATGAAGCTTTGAAGGTTATAGTAGATTAAGACTAGACATCGGACGTGTGTAAGCCATTCAGAGAAGGAATGATCACTGATATATCGCTGAAACTTAAAGCTAAAGTATTGCTAAGTATTACCCTTACTGGGGCTGTGTCGACGTCAACAATTACTACCCCAAAAAAAACCATCTTCTCGATCTTTGTTAACCTCCACGCTCTTAGCTGAAGCGTTTCGTGTGTACGACAGCATTACAATCCTATTTTAAGTTCTGTTTGCCTGAAAAAAAGCCTGTGATGCGCAGACGAACATGTAGATGCCCGAGATCGTCGCAGGGGACCTTCTTCTGTTTGCGAAGGCCGAACTGTTCGCAGCGCTACTTCTTTAGGTCAGAATACGCGTCTCGTACACAGTCAAGTAAAGGGTGTAGCGGCGTATGCCTAGTATCTGGGCCAGCATAAGTAGCATGACTAGAAGGCACACATAAAGGCTAAGACTATCATAAATCTATGTGGAGTTAGGCCAACTTTATATTTAAAGCTTTTAAACGCGCACAAAATAGGTCTAGACAGCCCAGTCAAAGACAGCGGAGTCCTGATGTTGCCGACAATACCGATACTGAATCTGACTACTACGGAGACGATTTTGTTGGTGAAATTGAATGCGATATTTCCGCAGTAGATGAAGTGGGATGAAGGTTCCCTCATCAACCTCTGTAGTCAGATGCGGCAATGCCCAGTTGAGTGACTAATATAAATCTTAAGGATCTTTCTAAGCTCATGAGCATGATGTATGGGCGCGTAACATCATTCAAATCTAATCATCAAAAATATTTTACCCATACCGTTGTCTATACGAGGCCCAATATATACTAATGGCATTTCTTTCCTGACAGTAAAAAACGCACCGTGGTTATTTTTTATGTAATTTATAAATATCCTCCCGCAGCGCGTACGCACACGATATAACGCTTCGTAAAGTCGACTATGACCTGTTTAAAGTTATATGAGACATTTACCCGTTTAATACCGATACGAAGCAGATGGCGAAAAAATAATACAAAATTCTCGTTTTGTTTTTCTTTCTATTAGAATCGATCACGTAGCGCCGGCGAGAAAAGCCGAAATCATAAAAAAAAAAGCCGTCCAGTATTTGCATCTCTATATATTTCATGATATGGTCAAATAAACGATACAAACATCGTTCAATTGCACATAAACAAAAGCCAACCTATCTTAGTTATTACCCATATTCGCCTAGTAGCTGCAATAATCACTATATAGATCTCTACAGAAAATCTATACAGATGAGATCTATGAAGTAGCTGACGCTGTGTTCCGCTGCGTACAGAGTAGGCCAAATAGACTGTGAGAAACAGATATTATGTTCGCCCTGACCGAATTCTCACTTCAGTACTCCTACGATTTTTGTTCGCTCTTAGAGCCTTATTGCTTACATTACTTTTGGCCTGGCAAAAACTTGGACAAAACTGAAAGTGTGAATTGTTTTTAAAGTGGTCGCAAAACAGTGCGAAAGGGACCACTTTTGTATCGTACGGGCGTTTTCCAGCATCCCTGTATAATTTTATCTTGCAAGTTCGACTGGGGGAAGAACAGATTACAAATAATAGTTAAATCTTCCACTAGGTGAGACAAGTAGTTAAGGCTGTGTGCCGAAACGCTGACGGCGCATCTGTTTATATCAAATAATGCTGTTTAACGGTTATCCGGAGTATGAGATCCATTACGCATTGACAAAAGCATGTGATCAACTAAAAGAAAAGAAGATACTTCACAGCTGATTACCTGAGCGCAAGACACGGCACTACGAATATGTTTCACGTTGACGTTATAGAATTTATACTCAGTTTTCGCTGCAAGTCTAGCTCGATTCAGATAGGCTCTCTGTCGACCTAAAGCCGTTGACCTAATGTCGACCTAATGACCATATATGAAATAATTTAGGACTATGAACTCACCGTTTAAGGTTTCCGAATTCAATCATGAACCACGTTAAATTCGTCCCTATTTATTGCGTTTGTCGCGCATCTGTGAGGAACATCTAATTTAATCTCATCCGAAAAGTACCGTTATAGGCAATTTATTCATTCACTTAGTAAAAGCATAGATAAAACGAAGCTCTATGTTTACTCCGCTTAATCTGCTCTAATTACGTTCAGAGTTCTGTTTCTCAAACGCGACTATGAAGGGCGTAAACCTTCCGCTCATTTACCGCATAAGGACATGGCTAAGATTCCGCGATGAATCAGTCGCCTAAATACATCATATCTCCTACTGGTATTTGCACATCTATCTGTATAGACAGACGCCAAGCCTATACCCGCCTTAAATTCCGCTATATCTGTATAAAATGAAACGTTTAAAACTAAATGCAGATGTAATAGGTATACCCTTTTCGCAGGAGTGAGTAAATGCCCTCGCCTTCCTCAGAAAAATGAGGGAACCTGTCGGCTGCGAACGGACGTTTTTATCGCGTCTTTATTAGCGACTCGATGTGAAGTAGGATTTCGATGGTGACGGAAAAAACCGAGTAAAGTCAAAACAGATGTCTTCCTCTTCGGAGGCACTACACCAACGGGCATTGTCCAAGTGGCATCAACTCTAGAAATAGACCTAAGCGATCACAACTGAACGGTAAAACGAGGGAAGGTGTGAAAGGGGCATATACACAGAGGGATAATAGAAAAGCTTTCTCGGTTCAAACAGGACAAAACAACTACCATTGTTAGACCCAGAAAAATAAAGCTAATTTTTAAGCAATGAGAAAATAGACAATTTAATGATGATTGCGTTTCTAGTTATAAGCATAGCCAGATAGCAGTCTTTTACTTGGTCTATTATCCATTTATCCAAATCGAGTAAGCGGCAATTGAAATTAAGAAATAAAAGAGTATTTATGTGTAGACAATGCGTATTAAAGTTATTTGTGCTGCGCCTGCAATATCAAAAGCTGCCTATCAAAGTGGAACGAACGTCGACCGACTAGTAGGTTTTCCTGCAGGCAAATGTGCTTAGGCTTGCCAATTTCCAACAGTATCGAGGAGTCGTTAAACGCGTTCTTCACTATGCCCAGTTGATCGTTGTGCAAGCTTGTTTGTGACTGACAGCAACGCTAGAGAATCAAGTACTCACTTACATAAAATTAACACTATAATTAATCGTCTCAATCCAAGCCTCGATACCATTAAAAGCGTCAGTCTTATTATCGAAAAAGTCGTAAAAATTCTGTTACTAAATTTTTCACAAAAAAAACTAGGCACCTTTTGCAATTACGTGCAGAGTTTCAGTCGGAATAAGTGGTAACATTGTATTTTGCAGTGCATGGGGTACACGGTACTCTTATAGGATCGCGGTTTCCTTATGGTGTTATATTATCATGGAAGAAGGCCCCTTTAATCCATTTTTTAATTAGTACCCCGTTCAATCTAGATCGCAGTATGATCTACTTCATTGGGACAAGGCGAAGCACCGAGTCCCAACTGACTATCACATCGATTTTGAATCTCAACTTTTCGATGGAAAATCAGAAACATGTACTTATTTTAGCAGATATACATATGCTGTTGTTTGCTAGTTAGTAATAAAACAATTGTTATCAACTGATGGCGGCATGCAACTGCCCGCCTTCTTCAAATAGAACCTTTATTGTAGATTTTGTCTTATACTGGTTCGATTCTCGGCCACTGCTTCCGCATGCAGCTATGTATCGCCATGCGTCAGGTAAATGGCCAGAAACAGAAACGCGGAACACGTTCGTTTGTATTAGTTAATTTAGTTTTATCATCGATTTCGTCTATTTTCTATAAGTATTCTTCCTCTAATCAGTAGTTAACTCTTTATTAGTCAGCGTGCGTCAAGCGATAAATGCGCAACAAGTTTCCAGCACAATTACGCTTTAAGCTGATAATAAGCCATAAACCCTAAGAATGTAAGGGTTCATGATGACCAAAAAATCCAAATAGGCTAAAAGATTGGGCATTGAGGCTTATCTGGACAATTTAACTGACAACTGATATCCTTCCTAAATGGTCGCTAATTTCTGCATCGAAAATGACTCAATAAGAAATTCTCATAAATTTTTTAACCCTTTACATCCGAAACTCATTGAGGATCTTTTAATTTGCCCCATTTGGAAATCTTTTTCAACTTTTTTCAAAAGCCGCGGTTTTCAAACAAAACATTTCAGTACTTGACAATGTTAAGGGTTCGTATAGCGTGAAAACTTCTGATAGTAACTCATTCTCCCTCTTATGGCGCAAATGACACCACATTATTTTCACATAACGGGTTTGGGTTTTTTATTACCAAACGACATATTAACCATAGCAACAATAGCGGATGAAAGCAAGCCCACTACTTCAAAGAGCCTGCCTAACATCGTCCGAATTTGAATGTCTCACTCTATATATACATATACGCACCATAGAGATCACAAATGTCCTTTGATATTTCACTGTATTCAACTATAGAATTAACTTTTACAGTATCCAATCTTACCTCAGCTGTAATTGAGTCGCTTGTTTCCGTGGATTGCATTAACCATACCGGTATATCAGCGGGCGTTTCTAGTTTGCTCAGCCGGCCGAAGTCGACTACTGTCTTCAGATTTCTCTATTTCTAACTATTCCCAGAGTCGGAGGTCGGCTGAGCGTGTTCTAGAACCTAACCGTTCTTAGTGGGCAATAGCCCTCGTTGACAGCACCTCGGAACAGATAAGCAACCCAGCCCATACCGGAGGTAACAATAGCGCTATTGGCGCCAATTGTGACTGGGATGCTCTTCGACCCTTCGCCATGCTTGCGCTAGCCCCGCTGGAGCGCTAAGGACCTCTATAACATATGGGGTCGCTGGGGGGGGCTTTAACATATGGGGTCAAGCTAGAAAAGAAGGAACTGGCAGCTAGTATTTTTAAACCTGGCAAATAGTTTTTACACCGCCGACGCTTCTTTCTAAATTATATGTGTATGTCAAACTAATATATGTAGGGGCGCCGTGTCGGGGATAAGGGTTCTATACATATAGAGAACCTGACAATATGCTAGCCCATATGCGCATTCGTTGCCTATGATCCCTATTGAGGGAGCGGCAGTATGAAGAAATATCGAGACAAATATTCGAACGCACTGTAGGCATGTTAGTGTTCTTTCCCGGCATTTTGAAAATACTCTATCTCGCACATGTATATAATAGGAGAGAACTATGACAGGGGAGCGGCAGACCGAAGGAACAGCTGTTTGGCAGAACATTAAACAAGACATATTCTGTGGCTGTTACGGTAATCGATGAAACCAGCCTGGTCTTACATAGCGTATACATTTTCCGCATAACTGCACCCGCATATACGTCATGTACATGAACTATTCAACCGTGCTATTCTCTATGTTTACCTATTTAGGATTGAATTTATAAACCTTGCGTTCGTATACTTCTACTGATGCTTGAAGTAAGGGCTATAGTTCTAACGGCAGTACAGGACGTAAAGTTCGAAAGTAAAGATTTCATTAGCAATGCGCATTGCAGTGTCGCGCCTGAGACCGTTCCTCCACAACAATTTTCAGATTTAATAGTGCGTTTGATCGAATCCATAGATCAAAACATTTAAGGAAACCATTCAACGATCTCATCGCGTACAAACATCAAACATTTTTTTTAGAGCGCGACTGAATCATAACGAATCGCCAACGTAGGCAATATAGGCAATCTATGTGTAACTGTGTTCTATATTTTATAATAAATACTCTAAGTGGCTTTCGTAATCACCGATCTTACTTAAGCATCTATTAAAGAACTAATTATATTTAGTATCAAAATATGCATAACTTTTATTTGCTGTACAATATAATAATGAAATTGTAACACTGCAGTGGTAAGCTGGTGAAGCTTATTTTGTTTATAGAGTGATTTTTACGTTGTTTTCTTAATTCGGGTCGAGAATCGAAATATACTCGCTTAAATAAATACCAGCTCACATCTATTTAAGCCAACGACTACGAGGGGCTCGTTAGTGAAGTTTACCGTGTCCCCCTATAACAGCACAGTATCAGACACTGTTGCAATTAAGTATATCATAAATAGTCAATTATTCTATCAAACCAGCTATTTTCTAACTTCTTATAAAGACCATGTGCAATGATGAAGAACAATCGTTCATAATGGAGGACCCGAAAAGTCAGTCTTTCTACAGAAAAAAGTATGGCGTCTAAATATTTTACCGTCTTGCTTGTTTCTGTCGTTGCAGAACAATAAAAAAAAAAGTGTCTTAGTTGAACATAAGAATTTTTGCAAGAAATGCTAAGTGTCTCATTTGCGTTGGTTTAATTAATTTTTGTTCAAAATGTTTGGCTTATCGCACAAACTTCCAGAGCTAGTCGAATAGTATCCTTCAACAGACAGAAATAACTTACTAACCTGAAACGAAGCTCATTTTCTACACATTAAAAGGAATTCTATTTAACCCCTGTGGTAAATATCCGAACGATTACGAATTACGGTGATTTACTGCGTCTCCACCCACAGGGCCAATGACCGAAGCCCAGCTGAAAAGGAGCTCAGAACACGGATGTGTCAATGTCAGATAGAGCCTAGAGAGGCTTATCTCTCCGATTGGGGCCTTTTTTAAAACGGCAAAATTTTAATTTGTATACGTATCAGAGTTGCTATCTGCCTGCTGTTTACGCTTGTCGACTATTTATTATTACTGCTATTCTTTGTTTAATACTAGAACCCCTCATGCGACAGATCTTAGATTGTCTTTGGCATTAGAAATTTATGGAAAAAAAAGACAAATACTTATCTATCTCAACTAGGTACAGTTCCCAATACTTCTGGGACTATCCATTCACATAAAATTCCCCCCAGAACGCGGATAACCTTTACAGCCATGGCTATATCGAGCTACCCTTCATGCCTGAATCGTTGCTATTAGGAATCATATTAGGAGAGTTTTGTGCTGTTTACGGGAATAACAACGCTTTGCTGTTGAAGTATTATAATCATCATCACCATCACCATCACGATCATCATCATCATTATCACGATTCCCGCAAGTAGGCGGCCCATGGATACATAGCAGTAAACGCACTGTGTCAACAGAGGGAAAATGAGAGGATCAGCTTCCTATTTCTTCTATATAGCTTGCTTGCAATGGCTGGTCATAACGCTGGCACCATCAAAGAGGAAAGGTTTGCTCAACCGCTAGAGAGTGAGCCATCGACTACGTCCTTGGCGACTTTGGTTTACCTGCCAACTAGCTAAAGGAACGTCAGCTAGATGTTAGGTAAGCCATTGAGCTAAGCTTACCAGACGGAGGGCAGCTGTCGCTGGAGCCCCTTGTGCCTCGCATTTGCCTAGATGCTGTTTAATCGAAACCGAACTGCGTTCATCTTGCAATCTGAATGGGAAAAAGTCGAAATGAGGAAAAAGTAGGAATAGCTTTTGAGGTTACCGTTTCGAATAAGGTTGAACTATGCGATTCGATAAATTAATGACGGGTTTGTTAGGAACATGCAAGAGTGTCTATACTGGTAGTTTACTTTTACATGATGTTACATTCGTATGTGACGAGTGTGATGTGTAGTTTGACAATTTGGAAAATTGTAGATCAATTTTTTTTTATATAGGTCTGGTTAATTTTATATCTTGGCTGCGTGAGCTGGTTCATGTTCAGTCATCGTCAAACACTGCACAATCCTGCCGTTAGAGGCATCTCTATAAAGTCATCACTGATAGATAAACAGATGTTTTTTTTAAAGATTTTTTTAAAGATTATCATACAATAACTTCGTATGTGTAGGACCGATGATTCGTGTTTTACGAATGCTTCGTTTTTGCCTGAAATGCCTGCCTCAAAGAAATCGTCCGAAGAATAGAAGGATACTGAAGGTCTGACAAAATTGTCATCTTAGGATTCAGCCCTCCCTTTACACTATTAAAATACAGAAATGTTTGTATCGTTTAGGAGTGCTCGATATATCTTCAGTCAAAACACATGGACGACATTTCGGCCGCTTCGGGCCTGCTTAAGTTAAATATTTAGACTGTAAGTAATGTTCAAGTATTAGTCTGAAATTTTTTGCTTACGTGCGCTATCGGGTGTTCAACTAGTGCTTCTCCGTTCACCTCTCGAGTTCATCACCGAGCCATGTATTTGTTTATGGCTGGCAACCTTCGTACGCGCCCACAGAGCGGATCAATGTTTATAAAATAAATCGTTTTAAAGACTCGGCACCTTTATCCATTTGAGATTACTCTTGTCTGACACTAGTGGAAATTACAGGACGCTTACTTGAGGTACTTCCACACTAAGCAATAGTCCCTAGTTGTCTTCTTTCGTTCGAAAATTATGTTTCTAATGCCGAAATCGCAATAATGATTTTCATACATAGTCTTTATTTACCTTGGTAGTGACCTGATTGTGAAGTACGTTTGGCCTTTACAAATCAATCTCTCTAAGAAAAATGGTAAAAAAAACCTAACGTATCATATAGCTAGGAAAGGCAAAGGGGTTTCAAAGGCAAAGGGGGCAAATAAACGTAGCTCTAACTTTTTCAGCCTTAGAATGACATTTGCCAAAATAACAACATCGACTCACCAATAACAACTGCAAATATACTTGTAAGTATAAAAATAAGAAAAGATCCAAATAACGACTAAGCGTCCACTGATGCCTAAAGGACAAACTGTACAAGTTGTTTTGTTTTAAAAACATACTTGTAATGTAGGTTTACTCATCTGTCGTCCGGCCTAGTTTGACTGCAGCTTAATGAGGTATTATTACTAGTTAAGTTATGGCTCGAAATAAGGTTTCCGCATCAATATTACTATCAGGTTACGTTTGGTAATTGTCTGTCTATTAACGAATAGGGTGATTAATTTGAGGCGTATAAGGACACATTTTCACCAATTTACTTATAACTTCAACCAGTAACATTGTGAACAATTAAGTCTCTGCGTATTCTGTTTGTAAGCTCCAAAGTGCGGCTCCAGGATTTCCTGTACTTCATGTACTGATGTGAATGATCTTTCATTGCAATTTACGTACATTGATGTTGCTTTTAACTAGTTTTCATTGAGGATAAAGTGTACGACAGCAACGCATCGGACAGAGAAGCTATTCTTCGAGAAGCTTTCTTGAGATGCCGCTATTACCTGCTGCATTTTTTTGTAATTCACTGTCAACAAACGATAACCAATTGCCGCATTTTCTGAACACAAAGATCTTATCGTAGATATCTGATACTGTTTTCTGGATCAGTGTGGGGCAAACATTTCATCTAATGCTTGCTTACTCCTAAAGTCATACTCGACGATATCGTAGTTCATGAGATTGGTATGGCTCACGTGCAGGAATGGCGTACATGGATAGGCTCGTAAAACCACGAACCTAAAAAATCGTGCGATGAACGCATTTAAATATCGCTTTGAAAAGGCGAGCGTTTGTGCTTCCTTAAAGGAAACCAATGATCTTTATCATCTGTTTCTCACTCGGAATAAGCTATTTTTGGTGATTTTTTATACACTTATTTTTTTTGTGGAAAAAATACTCGCACAGCAATTAACCCGCGGCCAATTGTCGAGTAACCCACTTTTTCATGGGCGTCAAAAATGAAGACTATGCTCTCGATTGCAACTGCAGGAAGCATTATTTCCTGAAGATACATCCCCTAACCCGTATTAAGCTTGTACATTTTTAGTGGTCTAGGTTCTTCAGGAATTGCGGCTTATTGGATTCTTACATATATGTACTGCAACGTATATATATACACGTCGCGGTAATGACCTGTTTGTCTATTCAACTTTGGGTCACTTGAAACGGTCTACGTTCGACGCCTTTGTCTACTTGTGACAGTAAGGTGTAGCTTAACGCCAGCAGCGGACCTAAAATCTAAAACATTTACTTTATTTAGTTCCTTCTTTCTTTAAAGGCGCAACTCGTTCTTCGCCTTCTCATAAAGATGTTAAAAGACCACAGCAGTATGGTCTCCACATCAGAAGGCCTCAGCATGATTTTATTGATTATGTGTTTCCGCATATAACGGCTTCACCTGAAATGTTTATTGAGCTGATCATCACAAGATTCAATGTTGATGAGCTGACCTACTTCACCCGAATAGCACTCATTTGAAGTAGACAGGTGAGCGACTCGTTGCTTTGTTTAACCGCAAAAGTCGTATATTCCAAAAAAAAATTAATATCGTAACAGAGCTTGAGGCAGCGTTATAACGTTCAAGTACTTGCCTTATTGGCTGCAATTGTCGTGTGTTAGAGACTGTTTGAAAACATACTTAAGAAGGATTCGGTGTGCCTATTTTGTAAATATCGGAATACTATGCACGTACATCATCTATTTCTAACTGTTTTCTAAGCCACAATTCGCTCCAAATCAAATGGGTCTATCTAACTTATCTGTTCCGTTAGAAAATTAACCAGTTTACTAAGGAAACGGCTATTTTTTTGTCTGTCGTATATTAGTGATTCCCGAATTATCTGCAAACATAAATCGGATTGTTTACTCCGAAATACAATCCGAAATGTTTGCTTGTTCCCGTAACAGATTTATGTTACGATTAGGTTGCCTGGAAACTTCATCAATCACGACCCAAGCTCTCAGTTAAAGTTTAATCCAAAGTCAAGTTGTTTCAATGTAGAGGAATCAATTATTCTATTTTAGCCATGTGTTTACAGATACTCGACATCTGATACTGAGTAATTATGACCATTAAAACTGTTAATTTAGATTTCCTTTATTTGTAAATATACTTTTGCTTCCGTGTACTTCACTCTTAAATTTGTCAACCAGTGTTGACAAATGACCATTCTATTGTAGTTCTCCGTTAGCTATTGGGATTCGTTCAGGCGATTGGTCCAGCATCGAGGCGCTTTGTTTTGGATCTGGATCATCTAATTCACTAGTCAAGCCAAGCTAGATTTTCTAAGTGGTGTTTTGTTAACCTTTTTTTTCTTCGATTTGAGCGACAAGCCCAAGAAGTCTATGCACTGTGAATTTTTTTTTCGGTATAATTCGCTCGTATTGTCAAAGATTAGTTTCCTTTATGCACTTCACCCCAAAAACCTTTATGATAACACCATGCCGTTCTTTCAGTTAAAGACAATTCCCTTCTGTAATGTGATTAAACAGCAACCCGAATTCCACAAAGTTCCCATATCTATCTATTTTGGTACCTTCATCGATCTAGGCGTACTACAGAGCGGAAAAAATAATTACGATAGACCAGGCTATTAGCAAGCTCATAAATGAAAATTTATTGTCTGACTAACATGGGGTCTTTTGCCAGCAACAGAGGCACCCATAGAAGAGCGTGTCATTCTATTACGGTCTATTTTGTTGCATCTGCAAGTTCAGCATTGCTTATGACTAAAATTCACTTACGCTTTTCCTATAAATGAAAACGGTAAGCTACCGTTTCTCGCCAGCGCCGAAGTAGCACACCCCGACTTAATAAGTTGATTATTTTTTTACCGACATGACCTACTCAAGGAAGCTAACCAGCTGCGTTTCTAAATTTGATGATACTTTGTCTTGTTCTACCCCATCACCCAATGCCGTTCGTCAGTTAGTGAGGAAGTTGGTTAATTACTGCAAAAAACCATCCACGGGTCATCGCGCATCTACGAGCAGACGCCTGGCGGACTCGAACTTTATCTTCAGTCGAACATAGAGCGATCACCGAACCGCACAAATCGATGCAGAAATTTAAAATTCGCGCGCACAACAACAATAACGCCTACTAGCTAACTATATTGTATTCGTACGTCCCGCGCAATGAATTCTCTCATTAAACTTATCCTCTTTTTTTTTTACAAGGAAAAAATATGTATTGCTAGAAAACGTGAATACGTGGCAAGAATTTGTACTAATTAAAGAACCTAAATTATGTCCAGTAAACCTGTCAACTTCTATTTTGGCCAACTCTAAACGCACAGTTTGTACACCCGTGTGCTGGACTAATTGGAGGTTTCAAAATGACCGACTTTGTTACATTTCTAATCCTTATAGAATCATCTTTTTTGGCAATTCACCCTCTAATAGAGAAGGGAAATCTATCTAGCCATGCATGTAATACAGATCGAACTGCACGTAAAAGGATTTTCTGAGTTATTGTCTATTTTGATTAAGAATCATACGATCATTTGCTACAAGGCCATCTCTTCTAGTCGTTCTGAATGTGTGTGCTGTATTGCCGACTGAGAAATATCGCCAGTGTCGACGATTACCTGTACATCTACGTGTGACTGATTCAGCAAATGATAGACTGAGCGAACAAAGAACCAGTCGCAGAAAATCTTCTGGTGGGCACAGATGCAACGCGAAACATGCAGATAAAGAAACTTTGATTTGTCCGATGGTCATCTACATATCCCTAAGACAGCGCTATTGCGTATTAGACTCGTTATATTTACATATATATCTTTATTCGCAGAGGAGATGCCCAGTGCGGAGCCCTGCAAGACAGTTTCCACGAAAGCCTACAGGAAATCGTTTATTTCCTCATGGGGTACCCGTCTAATGTTTAGTAAATCATTATAGTGAAGTGCAAAATATTAAAAAAAATCAAATTTACTGCAAGCATATAATAGACCTATATTTATCTCGTATATTTAAAAAAAAAAGCTGTAACCTAATCCTCTTAACAAAGGTTAGATATTGTTTTTCAGCAAGACGCCAGCAGTTTCTTGTACGTATCCCCTAAATATAAATATTTTGCGTATCTCGAAGATCGCTCCCGTCTACGTTACTTAGCCTATGCCAACTCCCATACTCTATCTACGATCGGGCACCGGACACGTTCTACCGTGACCGCTTGCTATGAATGAAAATCGGCATTTGAATAAGGCGTGTCCCATAAACAACATTAGCCTATAATCGTTTTCCAACATATTTGTCTGCAAATATGACAGCTTATTCGGCGAGAAAAACCTTCACTCACTTCAAGCAAAATTACGACGACAGATAAATAAGGCAAGCGACCTCAGCTCGTCGACTATATTCGAGCCGTCAACTGCTACTTTTACAAATAAATGCATCGTTCATTTCAGTAAGCGTCTTTTAATACTGTTCACCTCAGGATTACGACTGGCCAAAACTAGAAGCATGAACTTTCATAACTGGCAAAATGGATGTTATGAAATAGGTCCATTACACAATGGCTAACCATTGCATAAGGTCGGAAACGAAAACAAATTATAAGTATTTGTGACGAATATCGAACACAATGGTATACTGCTGACTTCATGCCTATGATTCAGACAACTTAGACATTGCAAGAAGTACAGACCCAACCACCTGCCTCATACCTGTGGGTGTTATCAACTGACTTCAGTCCCGATCGTTATCGATCGCCACAACAGTTAAATATCTATCTAGATATAGTGGGGTTTCTAAATGTGCTGAATTGAAACGTTTTGGTTATTAAGGGAACAAATATCCCATATGATTTCCACAGGCACTGATTACAGCCCGCCGATATCAATTTAACCGTGTGTGTGTGTGTGCAGTTATTATACGTTTGTATTCACACGACTTACACGCTGACATAAAGTTTATTCATTGCCTAATTTACTATGAAATCCCAATTCGCATCGTTAGTGCCGTACTTACATATAATTATCAACTAACTTAACTGATTGACGGATTAAGTAAAACACACCTGTCTATTCGTATCTAGTTGTCTTGCCTTCAGCAACAAGTATAATTGTCCGCACCTCTGTTTGGCCTTTTTCTTTTCCATAGGACCGTATTTATTCGATTTTATGCTCCTCCAGTTTTTCCAGTTGTCAGCTATTTGTATATGCTATTTTCAATTGCTCTGCCATGTTGCGATTTGTTTGGTGGCGCGCGCGACGGAGCGATTCTGCCGCTGCTGCTACTGATGCAAATATCACGTTTATTGTTCGGAATGTGTCGGCAACGAACAAATGAGCAGACGGAAGATCAACAACAAGGATTAGGACGGAAGGCATAGATGCAGAAATGATAAAGACGCGCAAAGAACGCCGCTGTAACACCAACAGCAATCGAATCAGGATTACTCAAAGAACGATAGGCACACTAGCGACACCGACAACGTCAGACGTGGTACGGCCGGTAGAGCAAACAGATCGCGTTTTCAAAGTTTTCCAAATGGCCATTCAATGTTGTAGGCAACAGCGTCAATGGTTCGCCGCCGACGACGACCACTCGTTTTTCCCGTGGTAATCGGTGACTATCGACTAAAATGAAAGAAATTCCGGTTGACAAATCAACCGCGCGGCCTGAGTCAGGGCCGATATGGCCACTGATAAATTTCTAAATAAGACTAGTCCTTTGACAAAGAAGTGATCGTACACTGAGTAACCGGTTTTTAGTTTCGAGAAATAGGAAATGGCCTAGCAAGAAATATCGTTTGCCTTTATTAGCTAGAAACGTGACACATGGCTTGGTGTGAACGAAAGGCTCATAAACTTACGCATGGTTTGTACCGAAAGGACAACATGTTTAGCAGCTAATACGGGTTACAATTCCTTTAATTCGTTTTAAACGAGCCAACGTCTAGAAGAACAAAGCTTCATTAAGCCGACAGGACACAGTGTTTACCGCCTTATTAGATTCTGTCAACATGCCACTAGACAGTATGGGCCTAGTTGATGAGGGCCGCTTTGACCGTTTACAACTTATCGGATCGAACAATGTATGTCGGTGCGACACCGCGCTGTTGACGCATTCGTAGAAACTGTCTGGCAGCTTGCTGTTACCCCTTTAACAAGGCGGGAGAAATCCCCCCTCCCCCTGGTATCTTCCACGTAAAGCAATGTCCTGATAGGAGGCCTTTTTCTTTTATAGCTATGAGTTATGGCCAAAGACAGCGACGAAGCATTAAAATTGCTAGAGGCGGCTACGCCGTACTCAGAATCAGTTTGTAGGCTGTCGCTGTTTCTAATACGTATCCACTCATCTTCGCCTTAATGGTAGATATTTGAGAAGTATTTTATTCCCTTGCAGCAAGTTAAAGTATGTCAAATAAATAGATAAGCGGCTTTAGAAGATCTGGATACTCGGATCGGGCCAATCTCGCTTGAAATGTTTGTTTTTTCCGAACTTGACATGCATTAAAGTTCCGAAGGCACGCTCGTGTTGTACTGCTTTGAGGCTTTGACCTGTAATTATAGTTTAGATGTATTGTAGCTATATTTTAAGTGCTATATTAAGCTATATTTAAGCTATTTTTCAATTAAGTGCTCATATTTTATATATATCAAATAGTACTGAATGGCGATAGAAGATCTACAATCAACAGGATATAGCATTTGCCTAAAATGTGTATCGTTAATGTAGATCTGTCACGGAACCTGTACAGACGCGCAAACCGTAGTTAGCTTACATCAAGAATGTAGTAACTTGACAGGTTACTATTTTCAAGCAGGAGAACCTATGTAGTTCCTAAGACAGTTCGAATGCCACATCCTTATACACATACATATATGAATATTACTGCGTCGCTGTTGGTCTCCAGAGAAAGACTATTTGGATAAGGATTTATCACTTTTGACCATGAATAAGATGATGGTAAGAAGCTTCCCTTTTACATAAGCCGGTTAACTTTTTCTCAATATAGATAATTTGAGAGTGATATAGAGGTCAGCGATTCTGTTTGGCAAATATTTATTTCGTCGAGCCGCTCCTGTATTCTATCTGATACCCTACACATTTCACACTAATGTCGTTATTGATTTAGTCAGGTTTACTAATCGGTTGAGAGAACGCGAGGCTGGGCACCGACTATGATCAGTTTTCAGGCTCAAATATCGAAAATCCTCGATCTTCGTGTCAGCTAGGGGGGAGCAGTGTTCGTGCCCGTGTATCAAATTGGAAAGTCTATTTATTGTTGAAGTTAGATAGATAACATTATAAAAAGACATGTAACACTAGGACGAAAGGACCAACGTAGCTGATGCGTTACATGCGTGTAGAAGCAGTACAAGCCGCTTTATTCGCCATGGACGTAAAAGCTTTATAGAGCAGAGAGGATGCTCATGTAAATAATACAGTATATTACTTTATTTTGGTCGGTAACAGTGAATGTTGCACAAAATTTTACTGACTGAGACCAATGAGCTGCTTGACGCGGGTGTACGGGGAGAGCGAAGCTAGTCACGATTGTGTGTAATGTCTTCATCTCAGAGAATCGTCCTGTTTTTGTTACTCGCGATATTTGATTCAGAAAAACAACAATGCAATCACGGGAAAAAAAAGCTCATTTCGAAGTGGAGACAACAGGAGTCAGTTTTAGTTGGAGGAAACCCTACCTGCGATGCTTTACCGAAGCAAACGGTCCTGTAATGTGCGATTTTACGAAGTCCGTCACGGATCATTTGTATTCATTAGAGTGGAACGAGAATGCGGCAGCAGCAGCAGCAGCACATCCGTAACGAGTAAATTAAATTGTAAAAATATTCAAAACGTAGTGTACGTTAACGACTTAATACCAGCATGGTGTATTGCAATATCCATTAGCCTACTTTGGAGCCAAGGTTGTTGTCGCATTGTACTAATGGAGAAGAAGTCTGTCCCAGATGTAAAACACTGAATTTGCTGAAATGGTTTATGAGAGATCCTGTTCCAAACACGTTGGCGTTCAAGAAGAACACTATAAAAAGCGGCTAGAAAACTGTTGTCGCCAATTGATAGCAGGAAAAAGTCGAGAAAACCAAATGGACCACTATTCCAGATTGCGTATATTTCCATCATCGACTTTCCTATAGACCGAAGACAATGATCTAGGCTAGGACAGTTAGAAAAAAATAGTGAAAAAAGAAAGCTAAGGACAACAATATTATACTTGATGAGTTACCTAATGCCGTGTGGAAACTTGTTAACTGAACAGCACGAATGGCATCGTGTAACACGAAGTACATTTAAAGAAAGACCAAGACAAAATAACTCTAACCTGTAATAAAGAGTGCTGATTTCTCTTCAGCCAAAAAAAAAAAACTTACCGTTGTCTTCGCCGTCAGAACCATTTCATATGTATATGAGGTAAAAATAAGAAAAAAACATCCATCAAGAATAAAGCTCTTCATCGATACAATTCGAAAATAATAATAAGTAATACAATAGAAAACAAACTTAACTTATCATCTGATAAAATCTATCGTATATTCTCCCTGTTGGATATATAAGTTAACATGGCTGTTGCTGTTTGAAATGAATAGATTTCTTATTGACATTTTACCCTACTAAAAAGATGTGAAAAACTGAGCCTCGGCACTATACTCGATGCAAATATACGTGATATAGGCAGCTGTGTGTTATACTCTAGTGAAATTCGTATGATTATAAGGTCCTAAAAATCGATACATTGCGTATCGAACGTCTTAGCAATAGGAAGTTAAACATCTATTTTAACATTCAGCGACGTACGTAATTCACTGATAACGTACACTGACACTCTGTGTTTATGCTATTGCGGCTCAGCTACTGCTTTGAGGAAGGACAAGCCGGATGTGGAGAAGGCGAACTTTTCTCCAATTTTCCGTTCTCAGGATCTATATCTCCTTCTCAAATGAAGTGCATTTCTAAAATGACGCTTGAAACGTAACTAAGTCAGAGCAGACTTTTACCCATGAGCGTTTAGGTTCGTGCACTCATTCAATCCGTACCCACGTTGTCCTAAATTGCTCTTCTACTGATGCTCACTATCTAATTAAGGAATGACTTTTTCGAGCTGCGTTTGAGCCGTCAAGTCCTTTTCATGGCAGTTGGCCCCTTTCGGTAGGAAACAAAGTGTTATACTTTTCAATCTGGATCTGCCTATGTATTGTTAAATTCATCAGATAGATACGTTATTATGATGAAAACCATTGCTACCGGTATCCATCGATTCAGTACTGTTATTTAAAGCCTGCTATTTGTTTACTTAATAATTTCAGATGACGACAGAGCCACCTTACGACTGTTTACATAATGATTCGAATTATCGCATTTATAGTTGATGTATTTCGTGGCCACGCTGTATATATAGAGCTCGGACGCCTGACCTAGTAGTTCTTATTAATCGTAATAAAAATATCAGTGTCTCAAATAAAGGCAATTATAAAACACAGTTCGTCGTAGCGTAATCGTCCTGTTTAAGTCCTTCGGCTATTTCTGCCCGAAATCTTATTACTAACGCCGAGAGTTCTCTTTCGATCGCAGCGACTGTTAACTCAATGTCGTCTGCTCTACCAAACCTAGAAGATTATCGGACTAATTAAAACCAATGCTTATATAAAAGCATGATTATATAGAATAATAATGCTTTTATATAAGCGTTGATGATTATTTTATATAATCATACAAATTTACGCGCATTTGTGTTTCGACAATCGACACTGCGAATTTCACTTCTACAAAAACTGCCAATACTCCGATTAACGAAAGATATGTAGCCAATGAGCTTGTACTCCTTCAGTTTAGCATCCTGTTAAAAAAAATGAACGTTTAAGCCGGTCCTAAATGTAAGGATTATCAAGAGGTTATTGCTCGATCAACTCTTTCGGACCCTGTAACAGTTACTCATGTAGTTGAATAATAATGTATACGTATATATACAATAATTTCTTATGTCATACCTTATTTATAGTACTATATATGAAATATATATACTACATATGAATGGAATTGTTTATCAAGTCGGCCCGTTGCTATAACCGAGATAGAAGCTACCGATCATTAAGACATTACTGGATCCCTTCATAAGAGACGCATATTATAACGTAATATTACAGCGTTAAGGCAAAGGATCGATTGATTTAGGTTTGGGTTAGCAATCGCTAAAAGACGCTGCTGTTTGTGGACGCTGCGGTTCAATGGCTACCTGTTTTAGCACTAATCTACCCATTTGTAGAGAATTGGACTTTCGTTCCTTTCGAAGACAGAGCAGATAGTGTTAGCCATGACTGTCAAATGTTTTCGGAGAATGATTTTGCAAAAGCCCTTGCCAACAAAAAAAACTCTTACCTGAAACTCGTTGCTGTTAGCATCATGCTGCTGATATAGACAGTGACGGAAGATAAAATTCGAGCGACAGCCTCGCTCTTTTGAGCAGGAATAAGCAGACAGTATTCGCTCTCCAAACTTTACCACCCGCCTTAATCGGCGGAATAGACTGTTTGTTTAATGGGTACATTGGTATAAAAAGTAGCCTATCCAAGGAATTTACCTACAGAAAATCTGCTTTTTTACCGCACGTCACTCTAAATGCTTTATGCTTAAATTGGACAAGTACGACCGTTTGGTGTAGACGATATTTACCTCTGAAATTTTCAATGGAAGTAAATGGATATATATATTTTCAATGGATATAAAAGATAAAAATAGAAGAAAAAAATAGATATAATAATTATCTTGCCTTTAAAACTCGACATTTCGCAAAAACTGACTTAACAACCTTAATTCAGCGACTCTAGCTTATTTGTAAGGACAGATCTCACTTTGATCTGTCAGAAGACGGTTATGCAGATGTCTCTTGGGTAAAGTAAAATTCAGGTAGAAAATAGAAAGAAAAAGATTGCGTCTTGCATTAATATGGTACAGTAACTGTATATATAATTTAGCACCGTATGTTATAGATATATCAACATTTAACTACATCGACGTATCTCTTTATAGCAAAAGGTGACCTGTCCCATTATTAGACAAGGATTTGATTGAAGGAAAACGTGACTAGGGGTCATTTTTACTTTTTGTAGGCGCCGTCAGACTTCACATCATGCTGAAAATAAATTCTAAAGACATTACTGTTACAAGATAGCTTGTAGACCGATTTTATATCAAAAGCATCAATATTATCAGGGATATAATCATCTCGTAGCGATCAGTCATAAACTAGATATGCGGACATTTCAACATTCTCAGATCAATGAGCAGATCCGCGGATTGAAACCAGTTATGATAGGAAAATAGGGCGCGAGTCTCGAAGAATTAGACACATAAATTGATAATCGTCAGTCCAGAACCGCATAAAATTAGTCCAATTTTGATAAATCTAAACAAGCCGCTGCTTTTTTTTTTATCTAACAACTTCACTATCACAGAGTTCTGTCAGTTGTTATTATACGCATCTCATAATAAGAAATAGCTCTGATGCTTTTAGCAAAACAGCTATGGAGAAGAAATAGAACCATATATATGTAAATTAGAATAGTACTATGATTCTCTCATTGACTATCATTATCATAATCGAACCATATCGTGTTGGGCTATAAAGGCATCTTTTGGGATCTCCAAATATATGTAGCCATACATACATATGCACTCTTAGTGCAGTAGTTGGCACTTATACTTTGCAACGAACGTTTATTATATCCATTATGGAAGAAGAATTGCTTACCTTTTTTTAATTCGTTGTTGTCAGAAATTCGATGACCGCGTTAACTAGCTACACCTCTTCTGAATGTCAGCTGGTACTGACGACGTGGAACTTTTAAGTCAATTGGTACTCGTGGTATCAATATGCGTATTGCGTATAAGCATTATATACGACGTGTGTGTAAATATGATAAATATTGTTTTTTTTAGATAGTATGTTATATCGGTCAATCTTTCTTTGCGAACAAATATCCGACGTTTTTCGAACACACGGCAAAATATCAGGTCAGTGTGGTTCGATGTTTAGGGACTCAAATAGTTATTTTAATATATCGCTGTATTTTGTCACTGCTGAGATGAGCTATTCCCACACAAATATCAACAGTAAGCAACCTCCTATATACGGCGGTCTCCTATCTACTGAAAAGGATCCTTGACATCCTCTTAACCGAAGTCAAAGAACGATTAATAGTAAATGGTGTGAGAATCTCAGTGTGTTTGTTTGCAGTTGGAGCATAAGTCATCCAATTCATAGTTATTTCTACTTCAAACTATCCACACGAGATCCGATACCCTGTCAATTTTCCTACATATTCATATAGATTTATGTTTCTTTGAACTACTATGAGCCTCCTCTACCGTTTCGAAATTTCATATTTGGAATATCTCCCGTCGTAGTACCTAGTTTTTTCCCATATGTATAATCAACGTACAATGGTAGATGATCGCGATGGCTAGTTGGAATATATGAGAGATTTCACATTCAGCTACAAATGGCGCATATACGTGTAGAACATATTGACACTTTGGAAGTCATTTTGCATCTATGCAACATATTATACATGTCTTTATAAAAAGCGTGCATGCTGAAATAGTAATAATAATGTCATCGGTGTACAAATAGAAAACACACTCTATTTAACATATAAAAGTATAATTAGATAAAAAACAATTATAAAGACATTAATATAATCTACAGTGCCTTGTAAGGCACTGTGTTTAAAATGGCAATGGACGGTTAGAAAAATAATCAGCCAGATCACAGCTTCAGCGGTCGTTGTACTTCATCATCGTGCACAAATTGCCATAGCAATCAACGATGTCTCGCTTCCGTATAAAACCATTGTACATTTACTTTGGATGACTCAGTTTATGCCGCATACTTTAGCCCACGCCGTTCGCTTCGCAAGGACCAGAATACAATCGCACAATATTGTCGATGGTCAAAGTTTAGAAGGAATATTTGAAAATGTAGAAACAGACGAGTATCACAATTCCCTCTCTAAACTATAAGTAGCGATCTCTCTAAACCAAATGAAAAGCTAACAGTCAACGGGTGCCCTTGTCGTTCTTTTTTATTTCAAATCCAGTTCCTTGAAAAAGTTCATATAACCTAGCAAAGCTAAACTCGAAGCAGTTTCCGATGTGATTTTGCTTAGAAGTTATGAAACCCCCGTCATTATTCCTCCATGACTTTCGATCCACACAGTATGCTTGGATAAAGCATTATGGCCTGGACCCATGGAAGCAACCCATTTGTGAACAGAATCTGCTTTTCTCGTACGATCGCGTAAGACGTTGAGCAAGACATACGACAGGTAACGAGAGAACTTCGAGTGAACACTTTAAGGCACGGTATATCAGGTGTGACGTCAAGTTACACCCCGGCGTTGTCCGTCTCTGGGGTTACAGTAGAGGGAAATGAGCAAGGGCGTAACGTAAGTATCCAGACGGCTGGTATGAACTATACGCTGCGCGCTGAAAGGTTCGGTTTTTCCGTAATGGAAAAATCTGCAGAGCTCAAGTTTATTTAATTTGCTGTTTTGTATACGTTGCACTAGAGAAATTCGGTGATGACATTATGATAAATCACCATAAATATGCCGGCTCGAGCCGATTAAATTAGCCGTTGAAGGCGGGCTGACCAATATTACGTAGTGAAAAAATAAGCAAAGCAGGTAGCAGAGCAGTTGACTCAGTACGATAGAAAAAAAATGCGTATACTGTCAAGTTGTCCGCTGCACAATTTTCTCTCGCGTTCAAACCAATTTGAAATGAAGTGATTAATGAATTGCTTCGCCCTGACACTTTGTCAACGTAAAACAATTAAATCCCTAATTGAATCCAAAGGCTCATAAGCTTAGTATATATATATATATATATACTGTCACAATTGACGATAGGCAGACAGTTTAGGTTGACTTCTGTTGTTCATATCTAGCCTGTTTGACGATACGCAGCGTATTTTGTTGTTGTATGTTATGTAGAAACGCCGAAACGTTCACTCTGCCAATTAAATGAACGTGTAAACTTATGCCAGGGATACATTTTGATTACGTTAGTGAATTAAGCAAATTACTTTTTCATAGAACACGTCACTAGATCTTTTCACGCACCGCGAATCGAACGAGTCCAATTTGTATTTTAGAGGAAAAAAAAAAAAAAAAAATTCAGTTCAAGTCAGTAGTATCTTGATGAGAACGGAAACGTAGCTTAAATAAATATAGTTTTCATTTTTTTCATAGCATGTCACTAGCTGATCTACTTTCCTGACATATGTATCAGCTCCTTTGGACCGTATCACGAATAATGCCACGCCGTAGTTTGCTGCCTCTAAGCTTTCTCGTAAACAATACTTTCGGTTGGCGTGTTTCATAATCGATCTAAATATGTATTTCAGTGCTTGGGGCCAATGATGTTTCCCCCGTCCATCTGTTGTAATTAGGTGGTTTGGGATAACAATCTTGTCTGCTTGGTCATGGTGCCGTTAACAACACAGCAGCTTTATACGGCGCTGTATGGGCGGATCTTCGGATGACGATAATGACTGGACTACTGCGGCTGGGACGACGATAACATTCGAATCGGCTTATTGACAACCGTCAAGGTAGGAATGATGAGTCATCCGATGGCGGGCAGGAGCACTTCGAGAGCAGTTCAGCACTGTCGCTGTGCAACGATAACATCAATATAGCATATAGTGACTCTCCCTTCAATTAGAATATCGACTTGATCGGTACACTTGTACTTCTACAAGGTATACTGTATAGAGCTGCTTGTAACACTGTTTTCATATGAAACGTATACCGGCTAGCGAACGACACAGCCGGCGGATTTTGCAAACGGCGTGTCCCTGTAGCGCCTTTGTGGCTGCCGTGACTCCATGAATGCATTCTATATGTGCTCTAATCAAAAAGACATTCTCCATTTGCGTCTAGCCTGTCACTGATACGCTGCTTGATTGCTTGTCTATTCACTACTTAGTATCTGTTTGTCGTTATTATAGCTCTTTCTCTCAGAATGCGTAGAGTAAGACAAGCCAAAAGTGAGTCCGAGGAAGAAGACGAGAGAAACATTAGCGTCATTGCGTTACTGCTCGGCGCTCAAGAGATTAGCGTGGCGGGGGCAGTGGCCCACGGCGCCCAGCGGTTACTTTTCTTGATGTCATCATACTGCCACTCGACGCGATGGCTCGGAAGGCCGAGCTTCCGGTCGAAAGAGGCCAGGAATCGCTTCAAGTGTTGCTGGCTGCACGTACTACACAATCCGTGTGAACAAAAAAGGTTATTTATCATACTACCATTGCAGCAAGCATGTTGCTCTGTAGTGGTAAATACGACGGTTCGTCAGTTCAGGACGCCAGCGCCTGTCCTAGCAGTTAGTGCCAAGGGTACTATCAACGCTGGGTTCCGGACCTTCGCGGAAGGCGCCTCCCTGTTACGAGACGTGCCGGCAGAGCAAAACCGCGTCAAGCGATACAAGCGATGCGGTGCGTCATATCGAGCGAAGGAGAAAGCGAGCGAGAACGCACAACCTGTAACGGGAGAACCATACAGACGCTTCTCAGTTGGGTGGTAAGGGTGCGGCATGAGAAGGCACACAAGGTGAGATCACGAACGGCGAAGTAGGCGCTTGCCATACAGACCGACTCTTACGTTTTGACGCCTGCTAGAATGTAGCGCAACGTTCTATGTACGTTCGCGATAAGACGTCCATCGTAGCAACGGCAACTAAATTAATACAGGTCAGTTTATACAAGGTGGGCCGTCAGTTTTTCTTGTTCTGTTTACTGACCATCACTGCAGCCGTTGCTGATGTATGATTGGTCTAGAGCTCCCAGACGTAACACGTAAATATGACCAATATCTGAGTCACCCAGTCAGTTGAACCTCACCGGCGACGGGTTGACGGGGGAAAGGAAACAATCTGCGTGAAACAGTTGAACTCCTTTGTGAATTGAGTGCTAGTTGAGGGTTTGATCCACTAGCCGGCTTATTGTTTTTCGATAAATTTATCCTACTTTTTCTAAATAGAACAAAAAATAGATTGTTAAATTTAACAATCCATTTTTTTTTCAAGTAAAAACGTCAGTGTCAAATGCCACTGTTGAGTTTGCTCAGATCGGAGCCCCACAGACAAAGCTCGTAAGCCAACTAGGGTATTATCGCCTGATTTTAGATAAACATAGAAGAAGCTCCAGAAATACGACATACATATGTCGCTGCAAAAATGGCACCTGTAGTTCGACTAATTGAGAGTCATAAAACTGCTAACATCGGCGTTGGGCGAAAACTGGATGGAAGTCCCCAAATAATTGCTATAGAGGAAGAGTATGTACAGTATCTCGAATAGATCCAAACAGTGGGGCTAGGGATTAGACGTCATCTGCATGATGACTCTCGAACGAATGTATAGATAATTCAATTTGTTTTTTTATCCTGTTTACTTTTCAAGAGAAATAAAGGAAGTTAAGTAACAGCTCCGATAAGCAAGCACAAATCACAGCCTGAAACCAAAGCTTCGAATCGTTACTCAGACAACTTCAAATGAAGAAAGGGTACGTACCAAAAAAGAAAACAGCTCTTATATTGGCACAAGTTGTGTGGTATCTGTTGTTGGCGGGATACGAAACAGCGTCACCTGGCTATTTCCAACCGCCCTATAAAAGATACATTTAATCATAATACACAATCTCGCTCCTAACAGGCATCCGACAGTATGGTCACGACCGAGTATAGATCGCTACCGAGTTGAATGTCCGTGCAGTGAAAACGTAAAAAAAAAGACGTTTTTAAGCTTTCTCTGTACCGGAAGCGCGGGTCGCTGAACCATAATCTGCTTAGCAGTATCGACGGCCCGTTATTGAAAAGAAAATTGTTCCGTTGGCTATACAAATAGCTACTAGTTAACTGTCATGCATGATGTCGAACGTCGTAAAATTGTCTCGAAAACGATGCGTTCACAAACCAACTAAGATCACTTGGTTTAACTGCGAATTTCCTAGAATACATAAACGTTGCTATCCAGAGTATTTATTAAGTAGGTTACATAGATAGACCTTTTTTTTACATATATAGATCTTATAGTGTGATTCCGGAAGTACCTTCTTAGCCTGCTGGTGTAGCTGTTGCGATTATTTCGTATGTCCTGAATACATTTCGCTCATGGCTTATCGGCTTTTCCCAGAAGGAAAATAAGGCACAGACACAGGTACTGTTTATTCGGGAGCTACGGACCACATTTTAGATTTGGTGTTACTGGTACGAACAAACAACGATAAGATGATACATATTTTTAGACCAAAATACAGGGCGTACATAAAATATATGATTTGTCATTCTTAAAAAAAAAGCCGTTAAAGGGCAGGATTGAAGTAGGGCGCCATTGGCACAATTTCAATGTATCTTATTCATCTGTTGTTCTCTGCATTTCTGTCACCGCTCGCTAATGCTACAAGTGAGCTGACTTCAGGATCTAGCCATATCATAAATCATCACATATATAATACTGCTAGCAGAACTAAACCCATTATAAGCTTCCCTGAAAAATATTTTAATCTTTTTAGAGCTATTAGTTAGTTCGGCTTCACTTTTTTCAATCCTGTGGAATAAAGCTTTCCGAGAGAACTTACGTTTAGGGTGTGGAATAAAGCTTTCCGAGAGAACTTACGTTTAGGATGTAAATAGAGTTACAAACGATTTCTTGAAGAATACGAGCATTTCCCTAATGAAATGAGAGTTTACGAGAAACAAGCAAACAAGGTAAGAGGTGATCTGATATTTCCCGTAAAAGTTATGCAGACGCGAAAAACTCTGCCAACTTTATACGGATGACAATATGCAGCGCAATAGACAAGATCCGCCTCGAACTCTTAGGATTCGATGGTCATGCAGGGATAATTAGGATGCTTCTGATAGATCTGTGCGCCAGTGAAGCATATTCTCGGATTAATTACATGAAAAAAGATGCGGAAAATTGTCGCCACACGTTTCGAATGAGTCAGGCTTTTTTTTTAGACATGAAGTGGTGCTGTATGGAATTGTCGAACAACTATCGACCATTTTTATTGAAGCAAATAGTTTCTTCTAATTCAAACTAATATTATCAAACCAAAAAAACGCGCCATTTAGATCGGTGGCATTCTAACATCTTTCTAGTAACACCTGTAGTTTCTGGGCTAAGAGTTCCGCAGAGACCGAGACAGACGACAATATGATCGTACAGCATCCGGGCATGATGGCGCGTGCACGGGAATTTCCCATCCAACTTCTTTCAGTTCATTGCGTGCAGCTAAAGATACGTGCGATCGGACGCTATCATACTGGAAGGTGACGCTTTTTCTATCCAGTAGTTCTGCTTAACTTTTTTTTCCAGTGACCTGTTGCGACCTTGTTCATTATTGACAGCTGAGGTCTGAATTAAGTTTTGCTCGTATCCAAGGCGCTCTCTTCCCTAAATCTAAATAAAAATATTTGCCAGTATTTAGTCCAAATACTACTGTCAAATATCAGCATTCAACCAGCGCACCGACGCGACTTATGCTACCTTAAATATGTGACTTTAAAGCTATATAGCTAGATGAACGGTCAATACTTTTTTGATCAATGATCAACCCTATATTATATCCAATGCTGGCGTACCCGGGATTGCAGTGGATATATGCTGTTCCTCAAGAAGCTTACGTCGTTGTGGGAAAAGTATTTGAATTTAAGACTTGTTTAGCTAGCTATTAGAGTTTCTCTAATTCATGAATGAGTTGACAAACAATTTACGGTTACGCATTGCAAAAGCGGCATAAAATGAGTGGACGCAATGATTATGAATTCTAGAAACTGACGAAAAACAGCTTATATGGTGGTACAGCCTACGTTTCGGTCTTACGTCAAGTACCGTTCTTAGGCATCACATGGATGGTTTCGATCACTGGACGAAGTTTGTCTACGGCCGCGTTCGAACCTAAACTACAACGTAACACTAAGATTAGCGGGTAATGGCCCTATTTATTAAGCTATCACGCGGACATGATGCTACAGCCTACGTACAAATAATTTGACAATGTTAAGTTCTACGTTTGCGGTTGGCTTTAAAATGCGGCCATGCGCTAAAATCCGGTAAAAATTTAGTCCTGAACCGCTGAACGAGAGCCAGTCTCTAAGATGTTAGCCTCAATGAACGCACTCATATATATATATATATATATATATATATATATATATATATGCTTGCTGTAAATTGAATGCGAAATTGCCATAAATAAATAGTTGAAAACAAAGGTAACGATAATTTCCACAGTTGTCAAAAAGGTAGCTAAGGAAAAAGGAACTGTATAGCCGAAGCAGATACCATTTGAAGATTAGTACTTTTTAGCTCCTGTATAATTATACGTAGTGCTCTATGACAAGCCTGTTCTGTATTCAAGGGCTAAATAAACGTAGTATAAGCATGTATAGCACAAATGTATAATGAACTCAGGAATACGAATCCACACTGAATGAAAAAAGTGAGACTGCGAACGCAACGTAGAAACAAAGGCTTAACGTACGTAAGTATGACGTACGTGGTCCTTCTGATTATCATTTTTTAACGAAAGAAGAAAACTGATTGCCAAATTAAGTTCCAGCGGAATTACGCTATAGCCGGGTTGCCACCAGCTGTCGTTTATGCAATCAAAAACAACTTCAGTGTCGTTTCCACAGCTCTTCGCGAACTGTCGTACATTACGACTTTTACACACCAGAGACGCTGTTGATGTTTTGTACGTATTTCTCTTTTTGCTCGTATACGCGCTTGTGAGGAAAATTCAGAGACCCTCGTGCTTAGTACGCCTTCAGTGCGCACCAACGATTTCCTTCTTTTCGCATGACGACGTTTGAGCAATTGCCGGCAGCACCTAACGCAAAAGGAAGAAACACATAACGAGTAAGCAAGCTACTGCTGCTGTGACTACAGCCTTTGCTGAGCGGAACGAGTACATCTGTCATCGCCTGCTTCCTGTGCTGGGTTCTCTTAAAAGAAGGAAGTGCTTTTAATACCTTTCCGACCTCGCAGTCATTCCCTTATTAACAGCAAAAGACAACGACAATGGGAACGGTATGTGCAGCAAGTGGACTTATACTGCAACGAACATGGTATTTTTTTGCCACTGGTAAAAACGTTTTTGAATCGAGGCAGGCCTAGACCTTCTAAGAGTATGCATGACCATACACATTGTTGTCGCGCTGCCAAGCTAAAATAGTTCGCTATAATTCGTGGATGTAACAGACGCAAGGGTTCCACGCGCACGTGTAGGGAAACTTAACGTTTTTAAACGGATGCTTCTGGAAGGTAAACAGGCACGCCGTACGAGATGACGTTTTCCATTTTAAATACCTGCAGTCAGTCTCTTGAGATGAAGTCTTAAACCACTCAGATCTAAGCGGAATGAGCTGGAAGGAAAGATGGGGCCGGTGGAGGGGGGACTGGTACTTCACATTTGACGTCAGCACCCACCTAACAGTGTTTCAGAAGGCAACCCAAAATCCTGCTGACCCCTCTTTCAAGATGACGTAGGTGAGTGGTGTACGACTTGTTCGTTTCTGCTTGCGGGAGAAAGACATGTTACTAAATGCGGTGCACCATTGTTCTTTGTTGTAACAACGACCCAACTGGGGGACGCACTTCCAGTTGTAGGCAAACAGTGATTACTGATCTTAAAACCAATTACTGATCGTCGCATATTTGTGCAATTGAAATAGCGTGGTGCATAAGACCATTGGGTCATGCTGCGCTCTCTTTTACAAAATTGTTTACTTTAATGATGCTCGTCTATTTTTGGAGGCCTTGGGAACCCCGAATAGGCTTCCAGAGGGCGAGAAGGAACTTGCTGAGAAAAAGACCTCGCGCACGGCTTTGGGCATGCTGCATTATGTCTAGCCCTGCTGTGGTACATTTGCCTTCTTCGCGTAGGAACACTAGGAAGTGCGACACCTACGCTATCGTAGAAAACACCTAACTGATACTTATTATACTAAGAAATATATACTAGATACTAATGAGTCGCTCATAACTATGAGCTCGTGCGTTAATTGGTGGGACTTTACAACTTTACTTTCATTAGTTGCTTACACAACATGGACCCATGTTCAGGCTTTAACCGTATAAAGTAATAATAGTTTTGCCCTATATAGTTGACCAAACATTTGATTCGGTTCTATTGACATGCTCGCTTTCGAAAACACTTTTCGACGAAATAGTATCATCTCGCCCTCCACAAAAAAACTAACTTTTTTTTCTAACATACACATACGTTTATGTACAGTTTTTAGGTACATTTTCTAATCAGTTCAGTTAAGAATATGAAACATATTATTTTTATACGAATCATAATAGTGACGACGCATTTTTCCAAAGGGACTGTGGCCGAAATAATAAGAGAACAAGATATGATCCGTGAGCCCTCCAACAATACTTACTTATCACAAAGGAGGAAACTGGATTGAATCATTTGTTGTCGAATTTGAAAGTTACCGCCAAAAGGTCAGACCTCTCCGGAAAGCATTTTCGTTCTCTGCTATAAAACTACTTAGATAAAATACACTGCGCTCACACTTTCATGTTTTATACTCAGCATCGTACTGTTTATCGTGAAATTAGCCGGCATCAATTATACGCTTCGATACGCTTTAGTTATCTGAACTGGAAATGATATCTGCGTAGTTCACGCATAAAGCAGGTAGTTCGGTCAGATAAGAAACTTTTCAACAACAACGAGATTTCTAATGCATTCATGAGCTGATTCTATGAAAATGGAAATGAATAACTTCTATTTGTAATTTGTGTTGGCGCTAGTGGTGTAGGCAGTATCGGCCCCTGGTTGCACTATACGTGCCAAAACGCGAAACCATCGACGCAGAAATCTTTTGAAAACCGCGCTTTCGATATAAAAAATGCAGAAAAATTAAAGTTATATTAGGATACACGATTTCGATAGCGGAAAACATGTCGTGTCATGAGCGCTATGCGCAAAATTCTATTATAATTGAACCTGGTACAGAAGCGAACTCCAATCAATTACCCGTTGGCTTCTATTCGATCCGCCAGCGTTCCATATCGCAACTATATTTGAAATAAAATAAAAGCACCAGTAGCAGCAGCATTGCTCCATCGACTGTAATTATCACAAGATTAAAGATGCCAATCCGTAAATGGTATGACAAACATTCTACGAACGCTATTTGGCGGGGTGGCTGCTCAGCTAAAAGTAGCTTTTGCAAAGGCTACGTAAATATTACTACAACGTTCTGTGCTCACGCAAGACGCATTGGTAATCTGCCTCCACGGTATCCTTGCCTGTGGAAGAAGGTCGGACACCAGTAGTCAATTCAAAGTAATCTTACGGTTCTTATTTTAATAAGTTCTTATCATTATTATTACGATTATATAATATTATAGATATTTTTGTCGTCACACAGTTATTTGAAGAACGTGATTAAGACGCTAAGGATCGAGCGACCTAATAGATAATTTCACTAGCAGCGTTAAACAAACCGTGAAGGAAAGTTCTTTGTTCCTATGATGACTAGTTATAATGATTTAGTGTTCGTCAACTTCTGTCGTTAGGATTTCGTCCTTTTTCAAGGACACGGTCCTGAGAAAAGAGTCAACGCGGAGCAACCAGATGATACGTAATTGCTTACGGACGTTGAATGAAAAAATTTCTTGGATTCACCATTTCTCAGAATTAATCCGCAAGCAAATCAAGTGCAAATGTAGGTCAGAAAAGTTTGTGGTCAACAATATAAATGCGTTTCTGTTATTATTACAGCCAGAAGTGAGCTGCATCCATCGATATGTTACGACAGTATCGTTTAATTAAAATTATATTAATATAACTTGAAAAACGAAATTTTAATTTACTAGCTAGGGAGTGGAGCGTTCCTTTTCTTATGACTTCAATATATATAC
>NW_019214204.1:66266-150090 GCF_002532875.2 Varroa jacobsoni | reverse complement strand
TATACGCATTAGATTACAATATATATATATATATATATATAATATATATATATATATATATATTGTAATCTAATGCGTATAGCCGCAAATTTTTGTTTTAGAATTCACAGCCAGGTAGTTAAGCCTAACCTTAGTAGCACCGTAGGAACGAGCGCGTAAGGTGCATGCAGAGTTGACGATTAAGTTAAGTAGCTATCTCCAGTTTACAGCCACACAAACCAGCCAAATAAACTACCTCGTTGATAGATACGTCTTTCTACGATGTCTCTTTCAAAGGATATAACATTCATAGAACTTGAATTTTCTCCCAATGGGGAGAACGAACAAGCAAGCCAGCGATCATTCTATCTAATCTAAATCCTGCTATATCCATGCTAGACTGAAGAAGCTGATACCACCCATTAAGCCTTCTGACTTAATTGGTGGCGATCAATACGCGCGTCGAAACATAAACATGGCTAGAAACTGATTTTTTAGTTAAACGAAGAACCCTTGCAGTAGGTTTTTTGTAGAAGACAAACTGTTTTTTTGCGAATCAGACCTGTTACTGCGTTAAGTCTGCAAATAGTGTAGTACGCATATAAGTCAAGGTGGCGAATCACCCTTAGATTATCACAAAAAAATCGGAGACGTGTAAATCTACATGTGCAAGGACACGCCTGTATTATAGCTTGTTTAAAACGATGTTACTTGGATTGGTCAAGCACAATTCAACTTTAATTAACTTCTCATTTGAACAAGATGCTCGAATCTAATATTTAGACTATATCGCAAAATATGTATAGTAACGTAAGATGCCGAGTGGCAGCTGTCGCAGTACAGAATGTGTTCCTCGTCTGAATTCGTTTAGCGGTGCGAACGGATCGTACCGCAAAAGAGGAAAACATACTGTAGCGCGTCGCAAACGTCTCGACGGTTTTTACCGATACATAGCGACTGGCTGCTCGGTTTGTACGCAAGCGCTCGAACTGACACTGGTTTGCTGGACTGATCCTAGTTGTAAAATGAAAAGCTCGAACGGTCAAGTGAATCAGACACAGATAGAAACGACAATAATAATCATCATCATCATCATCGGTACCTATGAATGCGCGAAAACTGAGCAGATGTTTCTGACCTTCATTTTTCTCAACATTCTCAAGGGCATCCGGAAGAAACAAAGCAAACTCCTACGTCCCGGAAAGCGCTGGCTAACTCACAAAATGATCGTCTAAAGCACGCTATTACTGCCTTCTAAAACAGTTGAGGAAGAGAAAATAGAGATGACAAATCGTTATTATAAGGGTACGTTGATAATTTAACTTGTAACGTAATCTAATTCACAGGATAATCAAAATTTCCGTTGCAATCTTATACAGATGTGTAGAGACATGGGCTGGCCTTTGAAGCAAGATGCACAAAGTGACTGGCGCCTGCTAACGAAATCCTAGCGTTCGTCAATGTCTTGTCAGAGTCAATTCAACCATACCTGAGTTTAGGCTCTGATTTCCTGAACAAACAGCATACGTATAAAGTACTATACATAGGTGTCTTTCGGGAACACCAGAGAAGTGCACGCCGATTTTCCAATGACGATTACACGTTGTTATCATACGGAAAGCATTTTTTTTCCATACTTATGAGATATGTGAGCACGCTCTTTTGGTAGACCCTTTTACCCGATGGTCTCATTCAAATAATTGTTACTTACGATCAATAGCAAACGACGCTGCCAGCAAAAATGGGTGGAGTCACGGGTAGTAAGCTGACAACGGACCTAACGTTCGCACCGGATCGTATCCACACGACTAGTTACTGTAACAAACATATATGGATTCATATTTATATCATTGTTTTCGTTTCGCGTACTATTTTAAATTGTTAAATTCACGTACCTTATTATATACGCTGTATGATTGAACAGCGGGACAATTTCGAACCGCCTTGATAAATGGGTACAATGTGAATGTATCGTACTCGAAAGTCGAACAATGTGTCATAAAAAGAGCTGGTTCCGAAGGCTAACTAGATGTTTCGATGACCAAATGAACAATTCAAATGAAACTAGAGAGTTAACCTATTTGCGGAAGCTGCCGTTCAGCGCCTACTGATCACGCAAGCAATACCGCTTACTCGATAAGTGAACCCATTGATTTTGAAGATTACTTAGTAGGTAAGATCAAAAAGTGTTGAACCGAAGCAAAAGTTGCTTCGACTTATTAAACGCCGAAGTTCAAGCCCTATATATATATACACGGTCAATATCATTGGAACTATTCGCTCTATCAAAACATCCCGCTGTGAATATCAACAAAAATGGTCGTCCTTTGGGCTCTTTGGTTACACTACAGGTCCACGTATTAGTTAAGCAGGCAGTCCTGTATGTCTCTTGAAGTACCTGAATAGATATATATACACCGACTCAATTGAAATCATAGCTTACGACTCTATTCGACTCTATCTTTTATTCCAATGCCCTTCGGGTAGCTCAGCGCACCTCGGACAGCTTCATGGTACAAAACAGCTATTCGTTAAAGTATCGCAAATTTTTACATCCTTCGATGTACGTGGAAGTTCAGGCATTACACAACCTATTTGCTGCCAGCTGCCGAAACAAGGCGCTCTTACGCCCGATGTCAATGACTCTAGGACAATTCCCGCGTTGGCAGCATACAAAACGGCATCCATGATTGCCCTACGGGGCGGCAACGTTCAGTCCGCGTTATCAAATCGTGTACCACCGTTAACGGTAGTGAAATCTGCCAGTAGAGAGTTGGATACTCAGAATTTTTTAGTCATGCACAGTATATTCTATGTTTCGAATAAATATCGGTGAGTGAAATTGTGTAAATAAAGGTAGTGCGTTAACTAAAAGCGGCTTAAGTAGAATGCGTTGAAATGGAACGACTGCATCGAATGTAATGTATTTACTGTAGTGTGACGCGCGGCCATGAGGGCCATTCTGAAGGCCGATCAACTAGCTTCCTCGTAGCTTTTCGCCCCACACGCCGATGCACGTCAATGGGCGGAACGTAAGGAATATACCTTCAGCCAAGTCGCATCCAATGCGTCCCATATTCATTCCAGTGGGTTACCGTAATAAATTGAATCGAACAGATCTTGTGATTCAGGCTTCTAGAAGGCACACGCAGCAGAGTTTAGAAATACTAGCAGAGTAGTCTCAGTAGAGTTAAAAAGAGCCTGTCATTACCTGAACGCCTTTTATTCGAAATAGCAAAATAGGCTTTCAGATTTGCCCTTGCAAGGCTATAGAATTCAGAATATAATGCGAAATCGTGCACATATTTTTGGCAATAACGACCTCTTTTCGAGACGCTTTCATAGTGTATTAGGTTGGCATGGCCTTTCAGTACTTGATTCATGGAGGGGAAGTTCAAATATCACATTACTATATTATAGCGTTTTAGTTCGGGCCTGTAAGGTATTCGACATCTTATCCAAAACAAAATAAGAATACCGGATAAATGGACTACGTACGGACTTTACTTAACGCCTCCCAAAAGAGTTTCTGAAAGCGTTAATCGGCGTGTGTTGTTAATGCCTAGGAGCCAGATTTCTGGATCTAGTACGGTCAAAAAACGCACACGCCCACCGGGGGCGCAGGGCGAATACAGAAAAACAGTAAAATCGGAACTATGATTTTGAGAGGAGATAGGCTCCTTTAGCTAAAGTAGCATTTCAAGAATAACAATAAGAGTAAGTAACAAAAATATTGATCGCCTTTAGCGACGAAAATAGTAACGATACATAAAGTGAAAAGTAATTAAGTGATACGCATAGTTGTATAGCTATTTGGACGGTCTCAAGTTAGCTCTGTTCCAAATAGAGAACTTATTTATTATAAAGGAGCAAGGCGTATATCTAAGACTGCTAGTGAACGTTAACCTATAGAGTTAAACCAACAACTGCCTTTCAACGGTTAGTAAGTCATCATAGAATAAAGTTCTTCGTGTGGATTAGTTGCTCATGGATCTACTTGCTACACCGATTCGGCAAAATCGAAAAGAAAGTATCTTTTTAACATTACATGAAATTAAGTAGTTCACAGCAGTGAAAGGGCACACATAAACTAGCTTTAGAATCAAAGACCCAGCCAACGATACTTTAAAAAATATAAACATTTTTTTACTTGCTGGAACCGTCATCTTCCTATCGAAACATGGTACAACTCTTCGAGAAGATCGTTGACGTAGTATTAGCACAAGTCATACTAAAGCTTCATCGATTTGAAATATTTATATATTCAATTTTTCATTATCTCATTCCGAAAGCCTTCCTTACGAAGCCTCTCTAATTACATTGGCCTGCCATGCTGTAAATAGAATAGGTCCACGAAATGGCAGGCTGTGAAAAAGCCGATACAGATAAAATCCTACTGAGGTGAATAGTAGGATATCTAAAAGAATTGCACCGCAGACAGACGTCCATCCAATTTTCTAATAATAATCAGATGGTCTAACAGGTAGGGTATTTTGAAGTTAGATTTAACAAGCTCGCTAGCCAGAAAACGGTGTGCATTGTTAGACGTTTTAATCGTTCACGTCAATACTTGCCATTTTTTATATAATATCCTATACGCATACCTGTGGGAAATAATAACCCAAACTTATTGCTTGTTTATACTTTCCGTATGAACAGGTGGTTTGTTCAGCGCGCAATGGCTGAGGCAAGCCTGCTTGGTTACCCAGTGTGCATGGTCTGAATCGATCTGTCAGTGTCTTCAGACGTTTTTTTCGCAGATAGCGAATGGTATTATGCTTTCTCCGGCGACTTATAAATGCCTGCAGAGATAAGAACAATAATCACCGCGTAAATACACCGTCTGGTATTGTGAAACGCTCGCGTTTGCGACAACGTTGGGCAATTCCTTGTTCAAACCGGAATTTTATGTAAAAATGCGTATATTGAGCGTCTAACAAATATAAATAAAAGTAACGATAATACTTCAGATAAACAAATTGGGACTTGTAATTTAATTGCTACACAGATTTCCATAACGACCATGCAATGTTCCCATTTCCAGGAAGGCCATCAAGATATGCGTTAATTTTAATGACAGTGACAACGCTGATGATTACCGAAGGTATGCTTTGTACTTGGCTCTATCCGGTGGCCACAAGGTCAGTCGGCTTATTGCCCAAGGATGTCGATCCTCGGGAGGGGGGAGGGGGCAAATTGTTATCAAGGTACGTAAACTCGACGCTCTGTAACCTCAACAAAGACTACTCTTTGTAGAGACCTTTCCGTTCGTAAATGGGAAACATTTGCAACACGAAACAACGGCGCTTCCACCTAAAATGTATTAACAAAAATAATCTTAGTAAATGCTTATTATTATTGTTACCATACAGTGTTGCGTAACGCAATATGTCCTTGACTCACGGTAACAAATAGAATGACTGAATTTTCTACTGTGGCGGCAGAAATAGTTCCTGTTAGCGGCTTTTGTGTTAAGCTAGTACCCTTAATCCAACTGTGTTACAACTTGAAAGTTTTTGTTCCTATATACTGCATAACGTTACTGTCGATAGGCAAATCCTACCATATAGCTAACAACATTGATTGAGAAACATTAAAGGCACTTGATATCATATTCCGTGACTATTAGTATTACTGTTGAAAACAACATATTTGAAGATAATACTATCTTCTTCACCATATAGCACCTAGCAGCCGTATAGTAATACTTCATTTAATGATGACTTAACTTCAAGTTAGATATAAAATAGATAAATATATAAAAGTAGATAAAGATAAACAACCGAGAAATATACTCGTGGCAATAATTGAAACTAAGTCGTTTTAGAGTAATGGTGGATGTTCACTGACAGCATAACTGAATTCTAATAGTTCCTATTGGATATATATATATATATATATATGCTAGATCATTTGTATCACGGTCGCCGTTGTCTTAATAATTTCATGGACCGGCATAAACCGCTGGAACTTGAATTTTTTGCGTATTGGTAGATAATCAACAATTTCTAGGTAAAAGTTGCTGATCACTATTTCAAATATCTCAAATTTACAGTAAAGTGTTTTAAAAAACAATTTGAATCGATATAACTAGTTATTAAAAGCAAAATCCCAAGTGCAGGGTCACTCTGACCTGTACGTTTACGTCCGCTCAACCCGTGCTTAACATGCTGAGTGGTGTGTCCAATGACAAAACCCATATTTCTGTTTATTGGCTTCCTTCTTCCGAGCAGTCTTCGATTGGACCTAATCGTAGCCAGTACTGATCTAGTTTAGCAGTCTGATCGATACGTTTTGTGTGTTCATCCTCAACCGCGGTCGAGTAATGTCCCTGTCTTTAATGATCAGTAGTCATATCCGCTGTAGAGCACAGCTGGAAAGTTTACCGTCCATGTTTATTCGTCTGTTCGTTGTTATATCACTGTTTTGCCCAGATTTGCCCGGTCAGACAGGATCGTCTCAACCCACACGTTTCTTCTTCTAGGAAGCTGTTACGGGTCTTCGTTTTAGGTCAAGCCACTGTTGAAATGGTTATTGTCGAGCCACTGTCCACGTGGTACTTCGTCGGTACTATATTAACAGCATTCGACGTACATGCAAACTGTTGTACGCCATAGTTGAATCGTATCGAAGCCTTTGGCGTCGCAAAGCCGACAAAGTCGTGTTCCCGTAGTGTTGTTTTGGGGGTAAAAATCTTCGTATCGGCAGTGATAGCAGTTGTTTCTATGGCTGTCGTAGAAGAGCAGCTTAAAATTCGACTTGCCTATCCGTATATGCGCTACGGATAATCGCAATAGTAATAATAATATTCATAAGGATAACACAATTGATACATCTAAAGCGACAATATCGGCTGGCCAACACTGAGACAACACGGAGGTCGTCATTGAGGGGATACTTGAACCGCCGGCGGTAGCGGCAAAGATAGCAATGAATCAGCTTCGTCAGTGGCAATTGTAGCTGCTTCGGTAACGATGGCTATAGCAGCAGCGATGACTTTTGGTTAGGGTCAAGCTTGTTGTGTTACGGTGTTGTTGTCGAAGTGGCGCTGGTTGGCACATCAACGCCACTGTCCCCAACACGCAATTGACGGACGGTATCAAAGCAACGAGTTGCTACTACTACTACTGCTACTATAATTATGACCGCTAACATTGTTGTTAGGAACTAACATCATTCGTAGTCGTCCCCGTCGACGTCTTTCGATACTGTCTCGCACACAGTGGCTGTAAATGGCCGGGTGAGAAAGCAGGCGGACGGGCGGAGGATGCGCGCGTCTACCGCTGCGTCGGATCCTACCACCGGCGCTTCGCTAGCAAACGACTGAGACATCGCCACGAGCGCTACCACCACGATCTTTACCATCATAAATATAATCATCATTGTGATCGCTGCTTGAACCGGCGAGATTTTGAAATGTTGCTGGCATTCATTGGCTTACGATTAGTCGTCCAGGCGTTGGTTGAAAAACAGGCCGTCGATCGTCGTCCGTTCCGGTCGTGGTTTCTAAGATGGCCAAAGTAAGGAATAAGCAGTTGCATATAGAAATCATGATGGTGCCAGCAGCTGTTATTGCTGGTGCTCGTTCGTGCTTCTACTATTAGCTGAATATAGTAGGAAAATTATCGCCGTTAACAACATCGGTTGATTGCAACCGCAATGCAGAACTGGAATATCAGTGCGACGCATCCAGCTATGCCCCTATATGATTGAGACCTGCACACAAGGACAAAACTATACGCTTTTGTATAAATACATATAGACGCCAAGGAAGATAAACGGCCAGACAGAAAATCAAAGAGTCCTCAGATCCGCAAGGTATTGCTTACTTGATCACTCGATCGCTCACTCGTACGTGCGTATACAAACAGTCGTAATAGTAACAGGTTTTTATAGACAGAGCTAAATAGATAGGGCCGATTGTATAATCGAAAAGGGAAAAAGGTGTGAAGAGATCCTTGCAACGTGCGATGCGGTAGTTCGCATAACATTCCTTCCTATATATATATATATATATATATATATGAATGTGTTATATTAAATCAATATTATAGTTTGACATGTACAAAATCGAAGTTAGAAGTTATGTGCATGTGTGGAGCATAGCTAAATAGGATTACCGAGCGTTACCAAGCATGATAAGTCATCATTTCAAGAACATATCCTAACTAGATTAAATCAGGTTGTGACCACCAGTCTGGTCGGAGCAGCTGAAAATACATTGTGCGTAAGCTGCTGTCAGAAGGAAATCAGGCATCAAATATAACATTACCTAGTTTAATTGACGTCCTCAACTTCGAATTCACAGCCCCATTGGCTACAGACGACGAACTAGCGGAAGATCATTAGAATTGATGATAGACGAATGAATGAAGGATACATAAATTAACCCAAGTGGGCTCCTGACTTAACGTCTTTGCACCTAATTATCAACGTATCTGCTTGAGTATCTTACCCCTTGAAGTCTCAGTTTCAAACCTAATGTATGATCTGTTCTAAAATGGACTCTGCAAAAGAATAGTTTGCACCTATTCCTGTAGATGCGGTAGACCCTATGAATGTTTCACTGTCGAAACAATAAATCCAGAGGAGTAATAGTTAAACAAGTGCAGAACGTTTTGATAACACCTAAGCCACTGTTTCTTTTTGTACCTTTTACGTTACTATTACCTAAATAAAAGCATTCTTTTATGATTACAATCTGAAAGGGAAGAATAATTCTAGTTTAAACAGTCTTCAGGTTGTAATATATTTACTCCTTGCGCTTTTGTATGCAATCGGTTGGGGGCGAAACGCCACTACTGCCTTTGAAAAGCCCGCCTATGAGCGCTCTTGAATCGGAAACACGGTGAGAGCCGAGGGAATCGAATAGAATACATGAGTGAAAAGAAGTTTTTGACCTTAGCATTGGCCACCTGTAGACTTCCCGTAATAAATACTATGAAATCTAGCAACAATTCTCAGAAGTATAATACGATAACGCTGGGAAGGCTGATTTTCAATGCCGCATACACCATCCAACCGATGCTCTATGCCTTGGCCGGTTTTATAAATCACGTGACTCAGAATGGCAGAGCAAAATGAGATAGGTCTTTCTTTTGACTCGTCCGAATTGGATTTACTGGCAGCCGACTGAACCCTCAGCCTCACGCGGCTTGCCTCCGCTTTAGCTCTGAAAAAACATACGTATTTGCCACTTAGCTGAGGTACGCAACGGATATAGGCGATCTCAATTTGTTTACGGTGAGCAAGAACTCAATGAGATGATGAAAATGAATAACAGTTACGTAAATAAAATTTATTCTTTCGCGTGGCAGAACTCGTTTAGATTTTTCTATCTCTACGTAAGCTGATGTTCCTTAGCACCTCTTCTTCTGGCTCGAACCATGTCTGGATGAACGTTTTATCATGTAGATGTCTAACCTTTGAAAGCACCTATTTCTACTAAAAACTGGACACATATCTGTTATATTCGAGTGACGAAACTGATTTCGAGATAAAACACTTTCCGAGCGCCTATACGACATCTTGCCGATTTTTTCTCTGCATGCTACCTTCAATCATACAATCCAATAATGTTACCCAGAATGCTCTTTGCGATGAGTTTCTATAGATGGTCCAAGCTGCCTGACTAACTATTTGGCGTGTCTAATTAAATATAATCATAACGGTTATAACGATCAAAACATGAAAGTAGAAACGACCATTTATGTGTTAAGCTGGCGAAATCCGATTCAAATCGATCTATCGGCTGACCCACGATTGCTTAAGCTGAGCTTATCTAATAGCATTACTAGTTGCGAAACTGAGGCTCTTATTGCTTAACATAAGCTATATTTCACGTTTCTAAAGATGAGGCATCATGAATAGGCCCAACGTGAAGCCTAAAAAATTCATCAGTTTAAATTGTCTCCGCTTCTGCTAACGTGATTGAAGTATACTGCTGACGATATATATATACATTATTATGTGGCGCAAAGCCAATTAAATTGATCGAAATGTCCTTATTTTCTTGGAGATTCTCTCCGAATTTTTTGCTATCTGCTAACACGTTCGAAAACCTTGACCAGAGATACCCCACGAACGTTCGCAGCTTACATCTGCCATTACATCATAATATTTATGCTTACTTATCTTGGAGCATTCGAAGCCATTTTTTTTAGATACATATTTCCAACTGATTTAATATATACATTATATGTTAACGTAAGCTGATTTTAAAAATCTGAAAAGCTTTTTCTACGAAACTAGACAGGACTTCTTAGACATGTTAGTTTATTCATTTGGGTCGACTGGTCAGCTAATGGACTCTGTTGTTGAAGGGGTGGATATGTGATAATCTCTTAGGTATCGTAGCATTAATAACTGCGTTAAATAGATATTATTGTAGTTCCCTTCATAAATAAGAAAGACGATCACGCCGCATTAAATACGCCAAATTAAGAGAACTTGAACTTAACTCTAATAAACGCTGGGAGGAAGATTCATTTCAGGTTATTAAATACTCTTCTGCTGCTATACAATGTTAGTTGGATTCAACATGGCATCATCACTATTACAGAGTCGTTTTCTCATCTTCATATTATCAAATTTAATACACGTTTCATTTTGAAATGGAGATTTACTGAGTATAGGCTGATTCAAGCAAATATCGAATAGCCAATCAATCATATAGTGCATGTCGCTGAACTTGATTTTTATAATGAACACGGATCAGGATCTCCCTAGGCCAAAGGTCAGATATCCTCGTATGCATGACGACATACCTGATCTAAAGCCACTAAGCACGTCGAGGATGCTTCCTTAAATTTCATTAAGTCTCCAAGAGCGCCTAACTACTACTATAACTATAAGAAGGACTTTTTTAATGCTATGACCAATCTTGCCGATTGTCATTGACGAGCACAAGTCCTGTGACTCTCGAGGAATATAAAATTAAAATGGTCGAAGTCTGCTTTGATTCCCGTCACACGTTTGTTTATGAAAGTTGAGGTTTTGGTTGGGATTCGGATGGGAACAGGCTGAATCCACGAACAAATATGCGTTTGCCTTTTCACTGAAATATTGAACGCCCTGATTTATCTTTATGAATTTTAACATTAACGCGGGTGAATGATTTTTACGTTGGAAGTACTAATGATGATTACAACTGTGCCTCCCATGCGGTATCTTCACATGTCTGTGTCGTACGTTGGAACGATATCGAAGATGTGACTTTTGGTCTTGTCTCTAAACTGACCTTATCAAAGTAAGCATTCAAATTATGAGAGAGGTTTCATTACAGATCTGGATCCATAACGACGACTGGTAGGCGTCTGTCGTTGTTCTCTAAAGATCGGGCTTGCCAGTTACCACGAAGCCTTCCTTCATACTACGACTGTCTACAAAAACGAGTTCGACTTATATATATATATTTGTTTAGAATCAGCAAGCAAACCTTTAAATTTTCTGACCAGAAGGATCTAGTTTTTTTTTTTTTTTTTTTTTTGTTAGTAGTATTCGTGGAGGTGTCAGAACGAGCAGAGCTCGGAATCGCGGGACGACGAAAATACTGCTGAAATTAAATCTATTAATCTAAAAACTAGAAATGAAATTGAGAATTCAAGATAATCTTATCATCTAATGTAAAATATGATCGCGCGGCACAGCCTCACTGCTCTGTTGAATTGCTACATATCGGGTGTCCTCAGTAAATGATTATACGTAACTTAAAATACTTAGAGTAATGTAATGTAAAGAATTATTGAAATATTCAAGTTAATTCAATGTATATTCTCCTCATGGTAGAGTAGAAGAAAATTACTTGTGTAATTAAATGTTATTATAATTGGCTTCAAATTATAGGCTATTGTCGTTTCTAGCACATCTTTCCCAGTTCCTAACGCTAAATGGTCAATATAGCTAGGACTCACTTAGCGTAGACACTTAACACTAAGTCGTCCTTTTTCAGGATGCTACCATAGAATAAAGTTTATAATATTATTATTATTATTGGCCTTAATTTGCGCCACTTAATTATATATACATGATTGGTGTTGCGGTAACCCTCCTTCATCTACGCAGGTCGTGTTGTATGTGTCGTTGGCGGGAGTTGTATATTGCTCTGTATCAGTCTAAACTTGAATTGCATATTTTTCAAGTAACAAACTTGTCATCGCTTCTAACTCGACACTAATGGTAATAAATATATACATACAAGCTTGCTAGATTGACGTAACTATCCACGATCGTTTGCAATGCTGCTCGCTAACAGACAGTCACATTTTGGGCGTAGTTCTTCAATGAGTTCGCCCTTCCGTTGGATAACAGGAAGGGGGTCAAATCGATACAGACAACGGCTCCTGAGAACGCCTTTGGCACGGCACCTTCTTGACGACAGCTCGAACACAGCAGCGTCAAGCGCGCGAATCTGCGAAGAACGGTCTATTCGTCTAATTCGCATCTGCATAGCCGTCGCAGTCGCTCAAATCGCCCAGCTAGCTAGGCATGTGTATGCTCATTGACATGAACATCTTGCTATCTGTGCAATACGAACCCTCCTATAGCGAATTCAACGCGCGGGATTATTTGAAAAAGCTTTGACTGCTGATTGCTTTGCACTGCTTGAAAAAGCTCTAGTTTTATCACAAAGTAACGGAGTTATATATAACCCACGCTCGCGAAAAACTACGCCTACTATGGAATGGGAAATCAGCGCTCGGGGAGAGGACCGTATACGCTATTGTCATCCTATGGTGGTTAATTGGTTTCGGCGATATTCGGTTACAAACGTCTGCGATGCGAGTCCAACTAAGAGACTGATGAAGAATATAATTTAAACCGTTGAAGTCAGAAAATCTGTCCTTCGTTGCATACGTAGATGTATGAATACTGGATAGCTACCGAGAAGGTAGTCGGACGCCATATTCAAGGCGTGTAATGGTGTACTATGAGGATAGATATGTCCATCTAATAATCAACCTGGCGGGCCCACGTTGATTTCCTTAACATCTACACATTCGTTACGGACACGAGCAAACTGCGTTTGTTCCTTTTATGGCTGGTACGTGATAATGCAACCGTAAAATTTACAAAATGTCAAGTGTTCGATATATCGTAAAACTAGGTGACTAGTAAAAGGCTTCAAGGGAGTTCAACGATCCGTGCGATTAGGTCGACTTGCATCTTTGGAAATAGCTGCGCATACGACGTAGTTGATTAGAGCACCCGGCAATATAGTAACTTGCATAAAGCGTGGGTAGATGCCGCAATGGCAAATCAAGTAGCAAAGCAATCCTGGAGAGCGACTGACAAAGAAAAAAAAAATAGAAGCTCAGGCGTCAAGATGAGGATGGAGCTGATTAGATTCGAAATCGGGCATAGCATCTTTCGCTTGAGAGATACGCTCAAGTCTGGAGTTCTTTTCGTGTTTACGGCGTTTAGTCTCTTACCACTTAGAGATAAACTATTTTCTGCTACAGGCAAAGATCATCGGCCTTGACGGTTCACATGTGTTCCTGTTTACATTCAACTAGCCGCTTATCTGTATGTAGAAGTATAACATGCAAGAGGCGATGTTGGAATTCAACAATTCGAAGTCGTCTCAGTGATAAAACACCATTAGGAGACGCGTTCCACCTAAAGTGAACCTCGAACTCGACATTTTATAAAAGTGTGTGAGGAGCAGATTCTCAGTGTTACGTTGTTATGTCCATGAGTATCTCGTTTCAGACACGCCTGTACATGCCAAAACCGCTATCGAGATTACTTATATGTACATCATCGCGCTGATCAGAGAACAATACGCGTGAAAGGTGAATCTTCGAAGCGTTTTTCCATTACTGGCCCACAAGTGAATCCGAGTCCTTATATCGGAGCTCATCGATCATGAGATGCTCTTTTCATACACTGAAATGATCTCAGTTTTGCGTTCCGGTGTTCCTAATAAAAAAAAAAAAAAAAGGAAAAAAAAAACTATTATATTTGAAAGAGGGCTTACTACATTGACTAAGCGAAAGTGCACCGGCATCGACAATCGAATGTAATCGAGAGGAAAACACCCGATCATTCGTTTGGTTATGGTTATTCCTAGGGGTAGGATGGGTAATTCTAAACTCGTGCTCAAACAGGCCTAAAATGATAATGATAATAATGCCAAGTGAACGCTACATCAGATTTCTCCTATATAGGTATATATAGATGATGAAAAAGCTGTTGGCCGATAAGCTTACTCGAACAACACCGTTTTAATTTTCACTGTTTTTACCGAACTAGACGTTTGGACTTAAAACAAATACATGAAACGAGGAAGACCCACAAAGATCTACTCCATTATATCAGCTGTCAGATTTAACAGTGGAATACACGCTCGCTATGAGTATGCATTCTGTACATCACGGATCAAGACTAAGGGTCTATTTGGTGATTAATTTCGCATCCGTAACATGCAATGTGTCTATTTTATACGGAGTGTTTTAACAAAATGCTAGATTGAAACGAAGCGGTATTTGTATTAACTAACATTAGAAACTTGAATCACCCCGTACTCATGCGATCTCCAACCTATCTTTCGCCTATGAATGGTTCTAGAAGCGAATGTATTCTTTATTTCCCACTCACGCGAATTCACACATTTCAGAATCTGATCTATTTTGCACCTAGCTATCAACCTGAACAGAAGGTGCCTAATGAACATTTTGTTAGCTCGTATTACACATTATCTAACCCAGCCTGGAGCGTACGTAACTTGAGTACTACGTAATCATAGAAGGGTTAAGTAAGTTAAAAAAAACATACCACAAATACGTTACGTTATTAAACGATTCAGTTTAAACATATATTAAATAAAAACATTTTAATTTTTTAGTCAAACACATTTATCAGCTTTATTTACAAAAGAACAATGCTCTTATTGTTGCCTTCACCATCATCCACGTGGCAAAAGCCATCATAGTAGATTTATTTTTACCTATTATCCTTTTTGCATTTGATAATATTTGTTTACCTTAGATTCAGCATATATATTTTTTTCTAATATTCGTTCTTTTCATTAATAAATAGTTTTTTCTACTCTCACTTGCCCCTTGGACTCTCGCTCATTTTTCGGTCGATTTTACACTACCTCAGTCACATTACTTACGTTTCTTTCTCATTTTGTCACGCACGCATCTTTACATCTACTGATCACCGCGTCGTTTCTGTTTCGCCGATGCTGTTCTGCAGTTAGCAAATCTAAGGTAATAGTTGTATTCTCATCAGTTTACGAATGTCCCTGCTTTCTCCTCAGGAGAAATCGCCGACTTTTCATAGCTTTTGTCAATGCCATGCCATCTCTGCCTGCCTCCAAATGAACTCCTTTAGATCATTTTGATTTTACCTCTATATTTTTACCTCTATATCTGGTAAAGCACTATACGATTTCTCGTGTAAACCCTTTCCGTGTTACTTATTGACCTGTCCTTCGTCTATTAGTTTGCTCCTCTCATCATATAATCAATTACCGTAATGATAATTGTCTATGTAGTGTCTTTTAATTTTATTTCAGTATGTACCAACTTATATCCTCTATATATAACACCATCATGCGCCACTTTTGCAGCAGTTTTCTCCAACATTAACCTACCTGTATCAAAGGCCTCAATTTTTTGCTTCATCTATATTTTTCGACACAAAAAATCTAAGACGACACTACCTGCGAAACTCTGCGTACTACCTGCTGACCATTTCGGTTCTCTTATACAGCAGTCGCAGTCGCCATTATCTCTGCTACTTGCGTGTGCCAAGCTTACCCTCCCATTATAACGGTTTTGCTACTAATTGCTCTAGGTAAAATAGTCATCATAATAATAATAATAATCATTCTATAGCGTTCTATAATAAAAAATGTGTATCTTTTATGTTAAGTAGTAACAGTGTCTGTTCGTGCTTGTAGTCAATTCTAGCTAAAATTAAGCGGCACTTTGAGGTTTCGATGTTTTTTTGCCTGGAGCGCGGTTGATCCCATGAGACTACTCACGACCGACAAAGCGTACGACTCGTTTACAGCTCTCGCATGTCCAAGTACTAGCATTAATGTTAGCTTAAGTAACATGGGCCGCTTAGCGATGCAACTGATGTCTTTCGGTAAGTTATCGTTCGTCTTAACATTTGTTTCCTATCGATAGCACCGTCCATTGCCACCGTTCATATAATTGCTATTTAACAGCATCCATTACGGACATCTTAACTTTAATACACCGTAGCCACCACAATAAATAGTAGTTGTTGACACACATGCTCTGGTTATCTGGTCGACAAAAGACGACGGATGGATTCGAACCAGCGAAACAGCAGTTTCACCTCACTACTTACGCTAATAGTCGAAGTACATATACGGTTGAAATTTTCCGGTGTAATCGATCTCTATTGTTCTCACGTTAAGAATACGAACATCTGCGTATGAACGAACGAACGGAGTGAAGGGAACTGGGTTTCTGGGCTAGATGGTCGATGACAAATTGTGCTATTCTATGCTCGTCTCAAATGGCTTCTAATCACAGAAGTTATAGAATCTCTGAAGCGTTTACGTAGAACTGTAACCTTATTACGATTAGATAATGCTGGGAAGCTCTTCTATCGATAAGGAAAAGCTTAACCGTGGTAAACAGAATAAGAGTAGGTCCTTCGAAGCAATGAAACACACATGAAAGGCATTTTGTTTATATCGGTCAATTAGAGTGAAACAGAACGAACGACATTAATCAAAAACAGATTTTGACTTAGTTATTACTGACCGACAGAGTTATTACGACTACTTTACATCTGCCTCTTTTGCCGATATTTTGTAATAAAACTATGTCATCTAACAATCGCATGTCCTCGCATTTGTTGGTATTTTAACTCGTCGATTGGCTTTGGAATGGTATCCTACAATCCGGTAACTGTTTGAGTGTGTTAAACACACTTCTTTTCGAAAGCCTGTTTTTCTTCTTGCGTTTTAATCTACTGGAACACCCTTAATCAGGTATCTGATGAAACGAAGGTTCCTCCACCATCGAAGATCCGTACAAAATGCTAATTGCATCGTTAGGAATTTTACTACTTAGGCTTCTTGTCACCTTATAATACTGCTGCCATAAGATGAATCAAAAAGCTCATATCCTAGGGATACAAGTTCGACTAATTGATGCCTATATGAGGGTATGTACGTATATGTTAATATATATTAAGTATGACAGCTTAAGCTTGTTAATTCCCTGGCATGAGGATAAATAGCCGACTCGTCTCTAAAGCGGATTCCTGATGGCAAATTTTGTATGTTTTTCAGATAGCACAGCTGGTAAACTACTTCCGCAAAATTCACTCTAATATATACGCTGTCCTACTAGATACGGCTGGTGTGTATCACAGTTCGCGGACGATTACGGACAACGGAAAATACTTCCGTGGTAATGACGTGTCTCTATTTTGCAAAATACATTACAAGGAATTTTTAGAGGAATATATATGTATGTATGTATGGACCGAACAAGACCATTTTTCTCTTCACTATTTTAAATACGCCTAGACCCCTTTTCTTTGTTTGGTTACTTCGTCGTTTTTTTTTTGGCTAGGAGAAAATGGAAAAACTTTCTTTTACATTTGTCCTATGAGCTTCTCATACAATGGCCCATCTACCAGAATGCAAACACGGCAGCCAGGCAATTCTCTTTCTCCTAGTTGCACGACATTTAGCGTTTTGCCTTAACGACTAAAGGCCATTCGTTTTACTTTTGGCCAGACGCACTGGTCACTACTTCAGACTCATGGACCGCGCTCCGCCTTAAACTTACTACCATCTGAAGCATTATATCTTTTACCCTTGGATGCCCTTCTTTCCGGTCCCGACTTGCCGGCTAGTTCCTTCTTTTTGTGCTTTACCAGTTTATTTGCGTTTGCCATCGTCGGGTGGACCCACCGATGGACGCGCAGTCCGGATCACCCCGTGTCATGTCTATGCCCCCTCTATCAAAGTCAAATCAACTGTAAACAAGTTCTGACCTACAGGGGATCGTCGATCCACCTCACCAGCTCACCTGTCCATTCTGGTCAGCTATAGCAGACGACTAGGTGTTAACCACATTATCCGGCAAACTGGCATTAAATAATTTGCTTTATCATAATTTTTCTAGATAGAACTGTTTTATCAATGACAGAACGCGGATCGAATGGGAACATTATATACATTTAGACTTATCGACTTCTCAGCCCACACAAACGAGACAGTATATTCAGGTTTTCTTATAATACTAATAAATTTAAATATCAACAAAAACATTTGTTTATTATTCTGATCAAAATCGTTTCAAATTCTTGTTAATTAATCCTTCCAACCTGCTTCGACCACTGATAGCTCTACCTTAGTTACAACTAGCGAAACATAGCATTTCTGGAGCCATATCATCCTCCACATAAACATTGGCCAATAAGTAAACATCTTAAAAATCGCTTTCCAACGAACGATGCCAAAATAAACAACGTAAAGTAACTAGATTTTTTCCGCCGCAAAAGCGTATGCCATAGACCAATAGCATTGGTAGTCTAACACATCAGATCAGTCATCAGAACTAGTGTCTCCCAATAATAGGCGGGCGGTTCCTCTCTATTGGTTTCGTATTTACCATATAATCTATGTATGGACTGACGGCGGGCGTCTGCATCATATGAACACACAGAAACCTAACTAAAACGAACACAATATACACACACATCGTCGATATATTCAATGAACACAATCAAGCGTTCGACAATAGCGCTGGCTACAATCGTAAGTAGTTCATCTCTTAGTTTTCACTTAAGATTATTGTTCACCCTTCCTTTAATTGCTTCCGATTCATTTATTTCAATCTTTACTTAGATTTCTTACAGCGCATGAAATTTATTTTTCATTCAACAACTTCAACACGTACGCGCACACGTACATATGTACATTATTAGCTGTATTATATATTATGTACCTATTAGCTGGCCTTCCGACCCTTATTGCGGCACCAATGCAAAATACAACTTAAATCAATAGGAAAAAAAAACAGTAAATGATACAACTTTTCATCATATAATGCGATTATACGTACGGAGCTAGAGGTAGTTGAATGTTTTGCTAGTTGCGGCTTTGTTGTACATCTAGTTAGCTTTCGGCCGTCACTTATCATTACTGTAGGATGCCATTCTACGGACAGGTCTGCCGGAAACGTGCAATTCTCAAAAAGGTGTCGTTATTCAATTAAATAATACACATCGGACAAAACGATGAAATAATCGTCGGTTTTGGCATGGCTTAAAATCAATGCAGCTCATCACTATTAACATAGTTATGTTGTTAGAAAAAAATAAAATCGACACCGCATCAGCGGCGTTGTCGGATGCCTTAACAGCTGAGGTTGTTTCCTGGTGATGTCATGTTCTGTTGTCGAGTAGTTTTGAGATACACGTTCAGCCTTGTGTAAGAGCTCTCACTGTTAATGTTGTCTATATAATTGTTGTCACTAAGAACTAAAAGGTCAAACGTAAGTCACCTCCATATCGACGGAAACTTGCCGTCCGGACCGGGCCGGGTTTGTAGTGTTAATGGAACCACTTTTCGTCTCACTAATAACTGCTGCCGTCGGTGTTGCCGTAATCGCCGTCGATTGCAATGGCGACTGGTCTGCCGATCGATTTTGGCGCTGTTCTAGGTGGATCTGGTCATCATCCTGTTGCGCAGTAGTTTGCGATTGATCACCGGTGCCACCACCTGCGGGGACGGATGCGGCGGCTGTTGTAGTCGTCGTTGTTTCACATGTCTGAGACCCAGCCGAGCCGACATCGCTTGGATTACGTTTTAATTGACCTGGCACAGGAGCGTTACTGCCCGCGGCCTGAGTTGGTTTCTCAGTGGGTGGCGGCGGGCTATTGCTACCCAACTGGCTGAGGGCTGACGCCCTTTTCGATGATATTTTTTTGAGTGACGACCGGCTTAAAGACATCCCCCTGCGAGAATCTTTTTGCTGCACTCTGCGGGCCTGTATGCCGTGCAACCACTGCTACAATCGCTCGGTCTGATGCTGGCTGTATGTTCGACGGCCATTCTGCTCGTCGGAATTATCCATCGTTTCGCAGTGGGTGTTGCCTGACGAGCGTTTGCCCGCAATCGATAGAAACACGGGCAAGAACACGAGTGAATGCAGCGTGCCGAATGCGATAATGCCGAGGTACATGCGAAAATAGAAGATCTTGAAGATCTGCGACTTGGCAAACGCTAACACCAAGATGCCGCAGTCCGTCAGTGTGATACCTGACAAAATTGAACTGCCCATCTTTGTGAGAGCGAACTGCGCGCGCTTTTTCCGATCGAGATCATCGTTTAGTGCGTAGACACGAACGAGGTGCGAGCAGAATTCGACTGAGATGCCCACGCCGACAACTAAATTAACCAGCGACACCGCATTTAGAGGGATATCCCACCAATACATCAAGCCCATTAAATTTATCAAAATTAAAAGGATAGTGAACGTTACAATCGATGCCGATATCCAATCGAAGCCGAGCAGTAATAGCGTTACCACAAAGATGGCGCCGAGTGAGAAACTTAGATTGCTGAACACATCCGGCCACATCGTGAGATACTGCTCGTAAAAGACGTGAACAAGCGAGTACGGGATAACTTCAACGTTTTCGTCTCCCGTCTGCTGGCGCAGTTCTTGAGTGAGATTGTCGGCCACGAAACGAGCCCAGTAGAGTCCTTCGTAAAAGTCTTTCGAGCTTCTGAGCACCGTGTGATAGAGGGAGTACGCTGAGCTAATTATACGATTATCAACTACGTTCACCGACCCCTTGTGCTCAGCTGCTCCCCCGGCTGCGCAAGCCTTGCCGGGAATGTCCCCGAGGAAATTATTCAGGTATTTAGTAAAGTTGTCGCCATTCAGACCTTGCTCAAGATGGTGAATAGCGCATGACCTACATTCGAGTGGATGGAACAGGTCGACATCTTTCGAGTAGCAAAACTGACCGCTGGTCATATTGTTATAGCAGCAATTGGACGAGGCCATGAAAGTCATATAGCTGTCCATCCAGTTTGAGCGGAGTCGCGTCATCAACGTGTTCTTCTTGGTGAATGCATTGATCAGAGCAGGTAACGAGCGTTCGTTGCATCCGGCATGATCTCGACAAATTACGCGCCGATATCGCGGGTCCTCATAATGGAAATCTCCTTTGATAATGAAGTACAGGGGGGGGCCCACTTCGAGGTAGCTGTTGAGGTACTCAAAGTAACGCTGCATATAAGAATCTTCAGGCATAGCGACCTGTTGATCGAGGCCAATAGGGATCTTGTGGATAACCGATAACGAATTGCATGTCCACGCGATGAATACAATCAGCACGATACCCCGTACCATGTCCTTTAGCAGGAATGGAGCGTATACACTGTTGAAGAACGCGTACAAAAGCGAGGAGTTATCAATGTCGCCATGCTGTTTACTGTGTTGTTTTGACAGCTGAACACAGAACAGCAGGTCGAGCCGATTCTGTTCTTGCCTCCGAGTGTCTAGTACGAAAAGGCCAATAAAACAGGTCATCTGAAGAAAGAAATTAATAATAAGAGCCACGCCGGCGTATAGGGCGAAGATTTTGACGGCCGGTGCATCGGTGAGTGCGCCAATGAAGAAGCAGGCCGACATGCTGACGCTCGAGAGCAGCATAGACGGCGCAACTTCGCCCACAACGCGTCCTACTTGTTCCTCTAGGCTCTCTGTAGGCCCCCTCGTATCTCGCTGGTAGTACTGCACTAGGATGAAAATGTTGTCTACGCCAACGGCCAACACCAGAAACGGTATCACTTCGACAATGATCAACGTGGCGGGTACGCCGGCGAGGGAGAAGATTCCAAGAGAAGCAATGACCGAAATAAGAACGATTAGGACACCCACCAGACCAAGGAAGATCTTCGAGTCCACAAGGAGGCGCGAACAAGAAGAGATGTCTCCCAAGGCCATAGCTATATAGGCGAACATAATAAGGTACGACGCGATGACAGTCACCACGTCGGAGTGGGAACCCCGTTCTAGTTCATCCTCAATCGATCGTTCCGCTTTGAATCCTATGTTGAACATCGTCGCATTGTAGTTCTCTATCAAACGGATGAACTCCTTTTCCCAGGCGAGCGCAAGCACATTATCTTTCGCATTGAGGTGATTCTTGACGGGGATTGTAATAACGAGCGATTGTGCAAGATTGTAATTATCATCCTTTATACCACCGAGGACCAAAGCAGTCGTATCGATTGGCCCTTGGTAACGAGCGTAACATGAGGTTTCGGCAACACTAGCTGTCAAACAGTTTTTAAACACGCGTAGATAATCGTGCTTTTCAAGTTTTTCCGGGTCACTCTGCCAGAACGCGAACACTGTTTGAATTGAACAGTTTTTATTTTGCGGCGCCAATGGCGCAAGACAGATGTCCGTTAATGACACTGTACGATTTGCGCCGTCCTGAGTGTTAGTCACTACTGCAGTAACAGCCTCCACCTTCAGCTGCAGTTGTAAAGCCTCCAGCATGAAACGTTGCTCGAGCGCCGGTCCGTAAAACGATTTTGTCACGTTATCATAAAATGTCGTCTGCTTCTTGGGCATAAGGATTAGCTGCTCGACGCGGTAGAAGGGGCCGAAATGTTCGTTGTAGAAGTCCATGTGCTTACGAGCCGGCGACGTCTTCGATACCCACAAATCGATAGGGTCCGTAGTGACTTGAAAATTTAAAAAACCAAAGCACATCAACCCGGAAAGGGCGACACCGAAGGCCATTACCTGGAGAGGTCTTCGAGCAACGAAATTTCCCCATTTCTGGAAGGCTTCTTGAAGGACGCGTTCCATTTTGCGCCGCAGATCGTTCATGCTATCTTCTCGGACGGCAGCGGTCACCTCTTCGGCATTTGGATCTGGTAGCGGATTCGAGCTCGGGTACAGCGCCAACTCCTCCTGTGCACTCGATACTTTCCGATATGGCTCGCGGTTCAGCGGTGACGTATCCGTCTGAACTGCAGAGTTAAACGAACAGACCGAGCCTTCAGAGTTGACATGCGAGCTGAGCGAGGACTCTGAGACCACCTGCGAGTGCAGGCAGAAACCACCCAGAACCAAAACGGAAAGAAATACGAACAGCATAAGCGAAATCACAGTGGGACCTTCGTAATGGCCTATACGGAATTCCCCGTCCGGCTCAGGTAGGACAACCTCGAGGACCGAGTTACCGCACTTTTTTGGACAATCGGTGCAGCTGCAATTTGACCCTGTCCACGGATTTGGCCGATCGCAAGAATAAAACGGAGGGTTGTGCGGTTCGAGTTCGAACTTGGCGAATTTGTGTGTCTTTGAGTCTACGTAGTAGAGAATCTCCATCGGTGCGACGCCCTGGGGCGGGCCGGTTCCTATACCATAAAGCCAGTCCTCTAATCGACATGGCTTACGTGACGCGCACATCAAGTCAATTACCGCTGTATCCGTGCCAATGTTCGACTTAACGTTTTGGCACGATTCATATAAACCGGTAGCAAACTCCTCATGCAGCACGTATCGCACCTTCTCCACGGTTTTGTTACTGTAAGGCATTGAATACTTGCCGGTCTCCGACGACTTGACCACGCGCATGTACTCACTTTGATTGGGATTGCAGAAGCCACATAAGATGCTTAAAAATGACATAAAGCAATTTTCGCATTTTTTCATGCCCACTCCTTGCAGCGGCTGAAGGTCGCGTTGCATAGCTTTCAGCTGGAACGTGTCGCAACACAGTTCGACCTTTGTAGGATCCGACGCTCCTTCGAACAAATGAGGGCATAGCTCTTGGGCTATTTGAGCCGCTTCTAAATCCTCAAGGGGTAACGGAGGGCCATCGTATTTACACGGGACTTCTTTGTCATTCACGGCAATGTTGCAACGGCCACGAAAGGCACACTGATTCACGGCGGCACTGGCTGTCGGTATGTGCCACAGTAATAAAACAGGTATGAATAACGTTAATGCGGATAGGCGGCGTTGGGTCGCTGGGACCGAAGTTCGGATACGTAAGGGGGGAACCCGACAGCCACCATGACTACTACCACTACAACTGTACAGGTAAGCCATCCTTGACAGGATGGCAGACGTCAATCACGGCTCACATAAGACTCCTCCGATCCTTTGCAGCTGGTCTGCTAAAACTGATATCGATGCGTACGACCCTCTGCTACACGACAGTTACGCGTGCAACCGTCAGCTGGCTGTCCTATTTGACAAGGCTTGGGACGTGAATCCGCTCTACTATATTACAGCCAAATGCCTACAGCTGTCGGTGTCGTGTTTCGTTGGGTTCATCATTCTGCCTGAGATGCTTACACTCTTCGACGACGGCTCTGGGCAGTCGACCCAGTTAGAGAGATAACCCGAAAAAATCCGGGACGACGAAGCATCCAACGGTTGTAAACGTCCTATCGCTGCTGCGGTCCGTTTATTGTCGATGATAATATTGTCGGTTGTAAGGAAACTGGACAGTATACTAGAGGGCGTTTTATTCGAACGCGGAACTGCAGTAATAATAATCTAAAGAAGGAACCGGACTTCAAAAGCTGTGGTAATCAAAAAGGAATGAATACGTCCGTTGCTGGATCAATACCTGTCATATATCGACCCGTCGTGACAACACTTGTGTCAAACGGAGTACACTTCCGTCGTCGTTAGATGTGCCGTGGCAATTACTGCTACATCAGTCGTCGTCTCGTGTTCTTTTAATTTCTTCGTTAGTAGTACTTTCTGTCCTTATCCAATTAGAACACGTCGATGGGTTTCACTGAGGGAGGGCAAAACGCACTGTACTACAATACGTACAAACTGATGGTACAACCAGCACGCCCCCGACACGACGTTCACGCTTTCACACATCCACCGTAAATCAACAAATAATATCGAACAGAAACGGAACGCGAAAAATCATTATTCGATTTTTTCACTACTGTCCAACATTGCTTTCCTATAATTAAATTCCCAGTATGCTGCTGTTGTTTATATTTGATCGATGTACGCTATTTGCTGACTGGTTAACTGAAGTAGAGACCGACCGACCAATTGAGACGAACCGAATTTTACAACAGATACTAAACATCACACACTTTCAATGCCATACGACCGGCCACATCGATTGCACGATGCAACGATATCAGTCGTAACGCTCGTGATACCACTAGGAATCTCTGTTGCAACGTAACAAATACCATGGGATAATGCGTGTGTGGCGTATTTCGACTCTATTAATCTGTACATATATGTACACGATATAACGATAGTTCAGCGGAACTATGCATAGAACACATTTGCTATTCGGCACGGTAATAAGAACGGCCGAAACATCGCAGCGCTTTCTGATATTTCCGGTACATCTACTGTTGATACTGCGATAATCCTTCGTGGGTTTTTGCAAGCCTCTACTTGGCCCTATTAACAATTCACCATGACCGTTGCTGTTAACATTACACCATACACCTCAATAACTACTCCCCATGGCACTCCTTGAAAAACTAATGATAATAATCGACTTCCACTACCAATACTCTTATTTGTTGCTACAGGAGACGGCCGACCTGAGTGCGTCTCTATTTTTTTTCGACCGTGGTAACGACCACCCTATCGATACCAACGACACCTTTTCCACCACCCGTCCGTCTAATTCGCCAGGACCAATCGTCAAACCTATTTCTCCACTCGCACGGGTACTCGGCGGCTGCAACAGCAGCACACGGCCTCCACACAGCAGTCACTGCCCAATGACAGCGCTGCAATGTGGCGAGGGAGAAGACTGACCGTGATGCCAAGTAGATCCCTGGGGGTGCGATCAATGCATGATGGGCGAGGGATGACTATGGCGCGAAATTTTGAAATAGGTTTCGTCCTGACAAAAGTAACCGGACTCAGACTGGCCCGAGGATTTCGGATCGAACTTACAGGCAAGCAGTTATACGACTGTGATTTCCTTTTGTTCGCTTTTAGTTTTTATAGTTTGCTTTATTAGAAGCTAAATTGAAATAAAAACTGGGCTCAGCACTATTCTAATCGTAATGATCGACTATATGGGTCAAGCCATCCAAACACAAAAATAGAACCAAGTGAGATAAAAGATTTCTTCTGAGTAGCGAAATAAAAGGCTAATTAATTTTTTTTTTAAGCATTTAAAACATGATAACAGAAGCAGATCGTAGCGGGCAGTATACTAACAGTGAAAGAGTATACTAACTTTATACTCACGCAGTTTTTTTAGCTGATAATGTATTGGCACGACCAGTGACACAAGGAAGATCTATATAGAAATGCATGATCGAACCATTAAGGCTGATGAGTTCATATAAATATACATATATATCCGTGACACTTAAGACATGCTATTAGTGTACAAGGTTTGTAAGTACCTGTACGAAAATTTGAACGTTTTTTAACACATTTAATCAGCCATAAGGCAGAAAGCAAGGGAAAAAGGAAATAGCTGACTGCATTATCGCCATCTGCTAGCAAAAACATTAAACATCCAAGCAATCTATCTGCCCTTCGAGAATTACAAAAAAATCGAATCTGGGAGAATATGTGCGTTTAGAGAAATCATCGTTTGTGTTTGTCGTCTGTATGTAATGTGCTGAAAAAGTCTAGTCTTTATGATAGATTTTTTTTAAAAATATAGGAAACGCTCGCAGGTAGATTCGGCGCATACAATTTTTAACCATAATCAGCCCAAACCTTCCGCTTCGGATCACTCTTAACTTTGTACAAATGGTACCACCACTTTTGGGTTAACCTTTAATAAATAATATGACACTAGGTTAAGTTCACGTGTTGTGAAACTCTTACTCGTGGATTTTTATCTTCCAACAGAACAAGCACAGAATTTCCTAAAAACAATCGTGTTTGTAGAATAGTCCATTTCTTTTCGCAGTGCAGTTCGAAGTCTGTTCCTTTCACGTCATTCTTTGCAGACGTCTCTAGCAAGGCCCGCTCTTCGTATCCTCCTGGTGTGTTTTGAACCCTGAGATCATGCGTTGTGTTCTTCTGCACTCTCTGAGCTGCCTTTGATTCAATGGCTACAAATGTTCTATCAGTCGCTGTACTGCATATCTTCACATCATATGGTGAGAATAGAAAATTGTGAGCATTTGCTATTTACTTGATGCGAGGCATATTTCATATAGTAAATTAGAATTGTCGTTCTCCTTCTGAGGTGGGATACCTCACTGCGTACCATAGGAGCTAATTTCATAGGGGAGCACTGTTGATACCGTCGTGATGTAACGTTCCACTTGCGTTCGTTGCTTTTTCAGTATATAGCGAGTCCTTCACTTGTGTGTGTATATTGCATTGGCGTAAAGCTGTGAAGTACATTGAAATTAAAGAGGGAAATAGTACCCTATTGTACTGTTTGATGTCGAAAATCTAGAACCGATCGCGCTTACGTGCCCATGTTGTTCACTCTGTTACCTCGACGTGTGCGTTACTATGCATTCCCAAGTAAAGCGTCTAATTTAAGCCCTATCCCTTTTGGAAAGAATCCTAACCTGTGGTAAGAAAAAAACGATAGTAGAAATCGATGATTACTCATGAACTGAGAATTCCAGGGAAACAGATGCAGCTTATGTTATCTATTGAAGAAACCGTTCTGAAAGACTAGACGTACTTATTTTTATTTAGGTTCACCATAGCCTCTCTAATTGAGAGGCTATGGTGAACCTAAATAGCACTTGCCAATTTTGCAATGTCAATGGTGTCAGTTGAAGGTAGTATGAGGCGATGGTGATATGTCATGCCAAAAGTACAATTTTCCTCAGAGAAATCTACGTCCAGTAGATTTGTATGGACGAATTCATGGAGAAACGATTTGTTACCCTGAAGCTGTTGAAAACAGTTAAACGGTTTTACGAGCAGCTGACAAGGAGTTCTCCGATTGTAATAATTTTATTTCTCTATTGTAATAAGTTGTTTATATTTCCATCTAAATAAGGCTGTTTAGATACTGTTGTTAAATGAGATGCATTCTCTCTACCTCTGATAGAGCGTAGACGTTAATTGTTATTATATGTGACTTATACCTCGGTAAATAACCCCAGCTTATTTCATTTATGCAAGGCTATCTTTCTCAATCTAATTCAACAAATCTCTTTTCCAGAAAATCCTGTATTGTGATACCGACAGCTGACCAGCAAGGAGCACACAGACGTGGGTAAAAGACCATTACTGTATAATAAGCCACGAACTACAAGACCCGAAGGATATCGCATAAAATCAGAACGTGTTTAATAAAACCAACTTATCTTCAGCGACGCCATCGCAGTGTTCCCCTTATTACTACACTGGTTTGCCTGTAGAAATGGTGCGAACGCGGGTGAAAAGAATCACACCTGAGCTGAACCTCTTCAACACCATATATGATTCGATTCCATCTTTTGTAGACGTCTTCGACGAAGAATCGTTCTACATATTTGTCGTCGGACTTGTGTTCGCGTCGTGCCTTGGCGCGTTCGTTATAAGCAGATTCGTCAGATTAAAACCTGTCGAATTCTAGATTCTTACGTAGTGCCATCGTATGCGTGTACCACGTGTGTTTACTAATGAGAACGCTCAAAGCTCTGCTAAGAATATGGCTAAGCAGCAGATAAGTGAACGAGGCTATATGTTATTAAATTTTCGGAACCTTTGTACCATAGTGGACGAAGGAAGACACCGGCTGTTATTACTGTGACTTGACACATTGATCCCTATATCGTTTAGGCATCTTACTTATCATTATGTACCGATAGGGAAATATTTATTTTCTTCATCTAATGGCGTGTTGGTAACTGAAATAATCACTTCTTGTCACAATAATAACAGTCAATTCTTCGTCACTGCGATACAAGACAGAGAACTGAATTCTGCCATTTTTTCTCGCACATTTCCTCGATCTGATCTGGACCAAAGTGACCGAATCAGATGCACAGGACTTGCGACTATTCTAGATGTTTGTTTACATAACACTGATCAAAGCTACCGGCTGAATTGATATAATTGATTGACGGCTGAATATAATTGATTCGTTACGACTAAATTTGGCCGGATCATATCTGAGTATTATTTGTACACTTTTTCTTTGTAATAGTGCCTCGATTTGAGCCATTACTTTAAATGTCGTTGGATGAAGTGCTTTTATTAGGGGAAACGCCAACAAATGTTTGGCTTTAAAATTTTGCGTCATCTATTTGACATATATTTTTAACGTAAATTACTTTGCCCTGAACTGTAATAGCCGATCCCTGCTGTTCTAATTGTCGCTTGCCATTTCCTAATGGGTCTGAAAGGCGAGAATGTTCTACTTGCCGACGCATTATCGAACCCCAATTGTCGTGCCATCTTTTGCACAGTATTGCATCGTTCAACATTCAAGCTAACGACGTTCACAGGAAATGTTACAGAAAAAGAATGTGATATCATCCCCAGCTGAATACAACACCATATTAAGCTAGGCATTTGTAACATGTTATTATAATTGAGCTATTTTTTGCATTTTTACGGTAATAAAGGTACTGAGTGACATATTACTAGAAGCTGCTTTCCTTCTATTTATTTCCTATAGCTTTCCTTACGGCTACTGGGCCAATTAACGAATGCCGAAAATAAGGATGAGACGAGATGCTAAAGAGAGATTCTTTGTTACCAATATGGCGTTCCTATTGGGCTTACCATTACGTCTTATTTGGATACTTTTGTAATAGGTTTCCAGTTTGATCGATCTACGTAACCCTTATAGAGTGCCGAAGCGTAGAGTTCACTGGCATCTCTAATTACGGCTTAATTAATTCGCCTCTTATCTATGTAACGCAGACCATATAATGACTAACATTTGTATATATATGCATAATATAAAGCTACTTACCGGAATAACTTTATGAAGAAGCCAAATATATTGTACTGAGAATAGAAAAACTTCCCTGATGCGATTGAGGTCTTATATTGTGCTGTTGAGAAATTGATGGACGTGTCTGGTTTTTTTGTGTAAGCCTAATTTTTTTGTTTGGGAAAAAATTTTTTTGTAGCTTTTTAGACCATATCAAAAATTGCAGTACCAGTCATATTTTGTTTGAAAAGGTTGGCAGCTTAGGCGCAAGGGAAAAGTCAACGCAGCGTATGGTTCGTCCAAAAGATTGCCTAACCAGTACCCTAAACAGATACGGACCTTCCGACATACTCCAATGGTGCAATGGTGCGTCGTTGTCACTCCGAATCGAGTGAAGGCAGCCGCTTCGTCATGACATGCATCCGAACAGTCGACTACCTTCAAAATATAGATTCTTATTGTTATAGTCATTCATTGCTACTATTCACTAGGTCTCGACCTTCGCAATAAGGCCATCACCAACAACCAAACAAAAGGCAGTCCTTCTATGTCACCTTCGCATCTAGGCACTTTTTGTCTAGATTGGCATATTTCTAAGCATAGCTCAAACGCAGCTCGAAAAAGCTAGTATGCCATTGAACGGACGGCAATACGAGAAATCGACTGAAGTGTGATCGGTGAGCTACGCGGTCGTTTGAAGAGGCTAAAGTTAGGTTCGACAAGTCAGGGCGCGGTGGTTCAAGCGTTTTAATCGACACATACTCGATCATCGACAGGTGTAATTCTATCAACAAAAGCGAAATATGGCAGAATAGCAAAGCGGACAAAATGCACTATTTCTACTACGATACTGTAATTGAAACTCTAAGAGTATAATTCCGTGTTATTGTCCGTCATGTAGAAACGTTTGGTAATATAATGTCAGTCGTTAAGCTCAGACAAGCGCGTCTATTATAAGCGTTACATGATTGAAAACGTATTTAGTTGTTGTTTATTGAACAACATGTTTGTCTTGTTGTGCCTTAAAGATATTAAAGATACGCAGATGGAATCATTTCAAAATAGGCCCGAGACATCTAGCTAAACATCTTCGAAAATTGGATAAAATATTTCGAATGTGCTTCCGAGTCTTACATGCTGGTCTGCCGTTAAGCATTACTTAGCACGGATGGCCTCCAATATAGAACCGAGCGTATCCCCGCTGACTTTCAAACCTAGACCACGTTACGTCTAGGTAAGCTTAGCGACCGAACACGTTACCACTACGGTATGCCTGAAGCGTATAATGGAAAGAAACTAATCTCGTTAATATAGGCTAGCGTTTAGTTCAATAGAAATTAGCACGTCATCTTTTATCGAATTCTTGCAGATCAGGCCGCAAACGCCTGCAGAAAACTATTAATTGAAACTGGACACGTTTCACATAACAGGATACTGCTGCACTTGAACGTATCTTGTTTGCCACAAGACACCTATTTTTCTCGGAGTTTCTATAAAATTCTACACCTTGGCGGCGGGCAAATCCTTAAGTAGGCAAAAGGGGCAAACAAAGAGTGACAGGGCCGTAGCGCACCGCAATGGACAACAGTATCTCTTTCAAACCAGCGGCATTACTAATGTGTTGATAGCCCATTCGCTTACCACTGCATTGTTCCATCTAAAATAATATCCACTGTGAGTGGATATTGGTTGGCTCGCATCAAAAGCTAGCTACATTTACCTCTATATATTCCATTGTAGTCGCACTAACTCATAACAGCTTTAAAGCAAGCGGCCATGTCCATCTTAAATTAGGGTTTTGCACAAGTACGGCGTTTCAGTCGTCCGAATGAATTGATATAATAGATAGCTTTGTCCTTAACCGTAAGCAAGCTGACCCGAATGTAAACATAATGAGCCACCTATGCACCGCAGTGGTCATCCTGATCACTTCTGTTGCGACAACGATGAAGTTGGCGCGCAATGTAAGCTGTACGTGCAAAATATTTGAGCACGTAGAGCACGATTGCATTTTGCGAAGGAGGGCCTACGAAATGATAGGGCTCGAAAAAGAGGCAATTTTGTGTGATCCGAAACGACTTTATCAGCTTGCTTCATGAAGCACGTCAGGCAGCTAGTTTCTAAATTGCGTCCGTTATTCCTAGGAAACGTGCTTTACATAGCATGCTCGGACGCGCTTCGATGCATACCTCTCCCTCAAACAGCGACACAGTCTTGACAATGTCAGATGCCACAAAGGAGAGGGTTTTTGAGCTTTTTCCAAAATTTAGCTCAACTCTTATATACAAAATATCAAGGGCAAATCACTCTCCAGTTGTTCTGCTTCATTCGGCTAGGATGTTTGTTATCTACGGAAATCAAGTTAGAATTTTGTTACTTATTCCTCGTGATATGCGGTCGGTGACAAACGGTATGAACACTAAAACCAGCATTCGGCTATAGCGTCCATAACTAGTAACCGTCGATTAAGCTTAAATCGTAATCACTTATTGTGATGTAACCACGTTTGGCCGTGTCAAGAAGTTGAAACAGTGGTAAAGGTAAGTAGCATTATGGAAGAAGCTGGATTTAAGCTTTACGAAAGCTCACCATTGACAAAATAAGCAAGTGCTTAAATGAGAGAAGGAGAAACCTTTAAAGAGGGATTATATAGCCATATACTATAACATTGTATTGTTAGGGAAGGATTATATCAGCCTGTTTGTTCGATCAGTGGTTCATCAAAGATTCGGGAAGATTGTTAAAAAAGCACTTAAGATAGTAGCATACATTTAAACGCATTGCCTTCCACCTTCAACTAAACAAACTTCAATGGAACGGGTCCGTATCCCTCTCCCAGCGGGGGATATTTTTAATCGCTGAAGCTGAATTTGTGTTTTTTAATCAGGTAATTAATTATAAGCTACTAATAAGCTGTAAAATATTCTTACTGCTGCTATATATGGAACCGTATAGTTGATTCTTGTTCTCTGCACTAGCCTGTTACTGGGACCTATGCCAATCATTTTCTCACTAGGGGTCTACTACAATACATAATTAATAATTGTCTATAGTAACACAGATAAGAAAACTGCCCAAATAAATTACTAGCACCGCCATCAAATGGAGCATTCACTCAGTAAATTATCAAACTTCCATTGAAGACTCTTTAAAGTATTCTATTTCTCTCTGTTTAATAACGAATATCTTGATTAGTTTTTTCCAGTTGATACTTTAATTTATATTATTTAGACCAAAGCAGATATTTTAGTTGAAATAACATAAATAGATCGATCTTCACGTGCTTCTAAATCAAATACAACATTCGTTCATAAAGTCAAAGTGGCTTTAATGAATTTGCCATTTGAAGCTCACTGAGCTTGAGCAGAGGCAAAAAAGGTGCTGTCGTGAAACGCGTAAAATAAAGACGCTCTTAGTGATTACACGAACAGTGTATTTCTCCGCTGTCATTCGTCAAAAACGTAACATAACCAGTCGGCACGAAATAAAAAAACAGCCAGTCGTTCTAAACCTTCATAGTAAAATAGGAAAGCATTTAAATCGCAGTAACAAAATAAATCACAAAAATAATTCGAGCGACGGTGCAGACTGTAACGCTCACGCTTTTGCTATACGTATAGTCGTTGGGCTCGAATATATCGGCCTTAAACTAACGGACAGTCACTTACTTCATAACAACAACCTAAACTAGAACCTTTACTTGGTCATCGCTTGATCTGCGTCTGCTTGCTAACTTGCTCATATGTAGGCGGACTTCACTCAGGATAATACGAGAGACGTACTCAAATTTATATTATCGAACGCGCAATAAAAATATCAATAGTAACCAATATCATATCGTACGGGCGAATGTTTAAATAACTTTGCTTCTATGGCCGGTGATCTTTACAATCGACACATGCGGAGCTGTTCGCCATCTCGATGTGAATTGCGACGATGAGGAGGTAGATGGATTGCCTGCGCGTAAATACAGCTGCTGTTATTATGTTGAAGTGTTTTTGCTTGCCAACAGATGGCGTGCGTGAAGCTCCGTTGGTTCGTCTCGTGGCTAACCCATGGTCTAAAAGCGTTCAAACAAGCCCAAAAATCGTTTAGTCATGCAGATTGGCAGTGTTCTTTCCTATGTGCTACATTGGTCCTAAACTACGTACACGTGGCCAAACCACAGACAGATAGAGCTATTTGCTCAGTCTCTATACAGCCGGTCACGTCTTATCATTGTGCCATCGTATATTCACCCGGCTGTGGGCTTCATCACTATGCCCGCACGCGAAAGTAATAGGCTTTTTTTTGGCTGGCCAGGCAGCAGTTAGCTCGCTCATTCTTATGTCCGAATGTTTAACATCGAATTTTGTTCTGCGCGACAGAAGTAGACTGTGGACCCATGTATGGCCAGGAACTATGGGCTCACCCCGCCTGCGGCACTTGAACATGCGCTAAATACTTTTGCTGTTCATAGCGATAACGCTATTACGACGCCCTACTGCGTCGGACACAGTAATAATAATATTAACGACAAGGCTGCATAAAGATGCGACGCTCCTAATAATGTTTATTTGGTAAATTTCTATTTTACGTCATCAACATATACGCGCCACGTGCAATCAAACGTGGCCTGACTTTTTATTCAAAATGTTCCTAATATTAGTGGGTGACGCTGGTCATTATTAACATTTGCTTCGGGTAATGGGATACCTAAGCGGACTTTGATTGCAAACTTGAAATGCGGTAGCTTGAACAATTGAGACGTTTGGATGAACACGAGTCAAAGTCACTGCTCCAAATTCGATCACGCAGATTTGTGTTTAATTTCGAAATTAGACGTCTACTCTCGCCGTATGTCCACACGGATGCAGGACCAACGATCATAGTAGTTAAAATCAACACCATATAGCATCTATTTGTATACAATTGGCTTACGTTTAATTGCCCAATGGCAGTTATATGAGAAAAAAGATATTTCATCGAATAGTTAGAGCTCAAACCTCCATACGATCAAAATCGTCTAAATATAGAGAGAAAACCAGCTTGAAACGTTGACCCAAGCAGTAATGTCGAAAAATCTGAGGCAGAATAGTGTGGGGAGTTCCTTGCAAAATATGCCTGTCGATACTATATTTATTCTAGGTCGCTAGTTGACTATATTTTTATATGAATACGTCAGAACTAACTTTCGCTATTTGACTTATCGTTCTCCGACAAAGCCAAGGCGTGTCGCCAAATCAGGCGGTTCTTCCGCTATTTAGCTTCAACTTAATGTATATGATCAGTTATAATTAGCGGCACACTTATTGAGCACTTATTTTTTCATTGAAGGCAAGCCCTGTTTTACATTGATGCCTACGCATTAAGATACGTTCTCGTCCGTGACACGGCCCGCACCGTTGGCAATGGCTCGCAGAAAATTTAGGTACTTACCAAGATTTATAACCTTGCAGATTATCTAGTAGCTACAAATTTTCCCCTTATGCATATATGGGCTAACAAAAGCTGTAAGTAAGAGAACTAGAACTTGAGCCCCTGCAAAGCCATCTGCAATAAGCTTCGCTAACGCTATCCAGCATATTCGTTTCTGTATACGGACAAACTCAAGTTGACTGTAAGCAACTATTAACAGGAAAAGTTGTGAGGCTTTCATGTAGTGACCAATCGAATAGAATAGCATTAACTTACCTAACGCAAACAAGTTGTGCCTCGTAGTAAAACTGTCCTACGCTTGAATTGTCGTCCACGTAATTAAATTCCGTAGTAAGTAAGATCAACATGACTATGGTTTAAGTTTAATAATCAAGCTGGTCGAAATGGCAAGATTGCGTAAGCGTTGAATATGTGAGGTGTCTTTTAGAGGAGTCCACGAAGTGGGTGTTTAAGTTTTAATGATAAAAATAGAACTCGAAGGAATCGAATAAAGCAAACAATATACATAGAACGCCAAATTATTTCGTAAATAGTGTTCTATATTCTGCAAATAATTCATATTTACCATTATTTCATATAGCACACTTAAATTTAATTTGGGCCAGAAAGGGTCTTGGGGCACAGTCATTTCTGCCTTTGAACGGCGTTCACCTATACACATTAAACGAGAGTTCGGCTCTAAAGGGTACTTTGACAAAAACTGGGTTTATAGAAGACATTAGATTAGACATAGAAGACATAGAAGACAAACTGGGTTCATTGGAGACAAAATGGAAAATGTTTTATGGTTATGTTTCTCAGAAACAAATGTTTCCGGTTCGACCTCCGGTACTGTCTTAGCTTCAGTTGGACTGATTATAGCATCCAGTAGAAAATTAGCCTCGTCTCCGGTAATGAATCGAATGAAAAAATTCGATTTTATGGACAACATGATATGAAATTAAGCCTCTCAAACTCTTGCCCTGTCGAAATTAAGCTTGGCAATATATTTTAAAGGAAAACAAGCTGATAATCGAGAAATTGACCTATATTACACGTTTGTAACGACAGTAGTAAACAGCTTTTTCGACTGAATGGTGGACGCCAGGCCCGTTTATTGTCAGATGAAATCATTATAAATAACAGGCTGGCTGGATTTATGACAGGCTAAAAACTAATGATTTATACCAGCCTAATAGGCAGTAAGATTATGTTATTGTGTTGAAAATGATTTGCTTGCCTTAGTGGCCCGATAGAAGCCTCACAGTCCTACGTTCTGGCACTTCGTTAAAGTTATGGGTAACCTATGAGCAAGGAACTTAATATGTGGAAATTTTTGGCGTCTGCCTTGCCCGCACCCATGACGATTCAGCGAAAAAAATAAATACAGCATCCTTCAACCAAACGGACGCGTACGCGAACTGTCCTATCAGGCATCTCGTTAGGACTGTCATCTAATTAGGCCACATATTACTAGTGAACGTTGTCCCTGTAATTCGAATTTGTTGAATTAGCTTTGAGAACCTCTGAGGCGTCCATGCGTCGAAGCCAATGTCATATTAATGCATGTATTGAATAATGACTTTTCCATTTATAGGGCCGTTGATAATCGGCAGCTGCATCATAAACCGAGCGCTGAACAAGCCACGTTGCAAATAAGTGGCATAGCGAAACTGCGGTTTGGAAACGTGTAGCTTTGAATACTGATAATCTGTAGATTGACACACCGGCCAGGTCCACGGTGATTCTACCAATGCTAACTGATAGCATCAGGGGGTCCTGCAGAGTTGCTAGGTGGCCTTGATTTAACTAGGTTAATATTATGCACAGATGGCACTTTGCAATTCTCAAGGACAAAGCTGCGATTAGTCTGATAAATTAAGCGGGCCAATGGGTCTGCGTGAAGTGCACGTTTCATGTACATACTAGCTTGGAAAGTAAATACATATACCTATCTGTATAAAGCTTTTGAACAGTTCATTCAGAAGGAAACTGCAAGGCAATGAGAAACGATCCTGTCTCATGATTGCAGATATCATAGTGATGTTTGTTGTGTGATATATATATATATATATATATATATATATATATATATACACGAAAGTTATAGTTTTACGATCAGCGATGTGTTCTAATGATGTTATTAATCACTCTATTGTCGACCGTATCATGCTACCTCGAAATAAAGCAAAAATAGAAAAACAAATATAAATCTTAAAATAACTCGTGAAAATTTATCTAACAACTCTGCCTGTTGTTGAGTAGAACGGCGAGATCATTCATTGAGTTCTTGTATGTTTCCGATACTTCGTCTCCTTGGAAAATTCTAATTTTGAAATAAATTAACAGTGCTATTTGCCGTATTGCTATTGGGCAACGAGTAGCAGAAAAATAAAGCAATCGGAACATTTACCCGCTCTTAGTCAGCGTTCAGTCTATTATTTTCGCTCTGCTGAAGGTGCTAATTTCCTTATGCTAGCAACGCTAACAACAGACGTCAGCTCCTGCCAGTGACCGCAGGCGGATAATGGGTGACTACTCAGTTCACCTGTGTCCGTCACGATCCACCCTTCGGGCTGTCCATCGTCAGACAAGTGTCGACGTGACGCCTGATATTGCTCACCCTCGATCCTTGTATCGGAGCGCCTCGTTTCTGTGTGTCGGTACGTTTACTGACGTCACATGGAGACAATTGTTTCTACACCTAGCCGAATAGACGAGGACGACCCCGCATAGTCAAACTACAGTAGGAACAACATATTCAGCTTGGTTGCCGTTACTTATATAAGTCCATACTTTTGATTGCCTTTCCCATAGTTTTATAGTAGCTATAACATCTACAACAATAGCTATAAACAGAATAACAATCATCTTGCAATTAAGGTACACCATTGTTTAATCAACCCTGCAAATTGATTCATTCTCTTCTTCAGCTTCCACTTTAGCTACAACGAATCCATCTAACAGTTGAAGGCGACTGCAATATAACAGCCTCGTTTAGTCCCCCCATTATCATTTTCCCTTCATTATTTCCTGGCTGGACGAGACTTGACCAGATGGGCGAACCTAATAGAAAAATCTACCCTATAATTATGAATGTACACGATAGGCCTAATAAGTCCGTAAAGATGCGTAAGTAATATTTGATGACCCGGGTGGCCGGGTCTACGCGGTTGCTGCTAAATCGCGGTGGTATTAAAGTCACGTAACGTTCTATCGCGTCATAACTGTCAAAGTAATAACGTGGGGCTCCATTGTCTAACAACACGGGCGACCTTCTAGATATCTATGTAGAATCCATTAAGCAGTCACACACGGTCATACGTTCACTGCAATTTGTGTCTTATTGTGCGGGTACTGGGGACCGACCATCTAGTAAAGGTCGACAGCGTAAGCCGGCCACCAGTGGAAACAGCCTTTTTACCCCCCACTTAGGAAGATTTGTCGCCAGTTTACGGTGATTCGTCTAAGATATCTTACCTGCTGAATGCAGTCTAATATCCAGAACGGTATAGGTATATACGAATTCATCTTTTAGTGGACGATTCATATTAATTTTCTTGGCACACTTCTGCTAGCTCTTCCCTGATTGTGCATACAAGTATCGAGTAATACAAGCGGCTGTGGCGACGCTATTTTGCATCAACCGCGTGACTGTAGCAAAAGTGTACGCCTGATTCCTCAAATGAAGAATTTCCTAAGGCTACATAACATTCTGTTATGTTTTTTCGGACCCTCCTAAACAGCTAAATGAGGTTAGAATGACAATAATCCAATAACATTTCGATGCTTCACTTGTATTCAATTCCTTACTTGGATTTGCTGCATGCTTTTAGTTCGCGTCATATTGCTGATCCTGCCCGCTGTACGCACAAGTCCTAACTCCGTACCTCAGATATGGGTCGAAACGATCACCTTGAAATTGTGTCCTGTAATGTCCGTTAAGCTATTGGAAGTCCAATAATATGAACATAATTGGATTTTTTTTACTATCAATTACCAACTTCCAAAGTTATCGTTAGTATCATCAATACTAACTTGCGTTTCAGTCATTTTCTATGAATAACTTCCTTTTTTTTTTGAATAATGTTGTATAGTTTTGGAGAATCTTGTCATTGCTGCCTTTAATTGTATAAACTGATTTCTACCAAAAAATCGTTTTTCGAGTGACTTCGTGGGGACATCAAACCTCATTCGCTTAGTGCAGCTGACCCATTTTCGTTAGTCATGGCAACCCATATATTATTCTGGCGCCTTCACAAGGTCTATGTAAGCGTCGTCATGTCGACATAATTCGTGCATGCGCTCAAAGGTGCCTAAAGTCACCAAGAGCGAGCCGAGTATCCAATAGTTGGGAAACAAGAACAGCTTCAGTTCTAATACAATCTGATATCGATGCTCGCTGATTAACCTTCAAGAGCTCATATTGACGTTATTGTTTTCATATGGGGCGATTCGATAAAGATCGAGCACGTATCATAGCTTCAGACATAGGTTCTTCTTCAAAAACATGCTGAAAAATTTTTCGCCTGAACAAATTTGCAAGATCCTTACGAGATTTTTCGGGTACACAAGTAATGTATTTATGCGGCTTCACCAGCGCCTTTAAGCGAAAAGCAATAGTAACGGCTGACGATCACACAAATAATTTAATTTGTTGGTAAACACGAAATAAACAAGATAAAAAATAATCAATGGTAATGATTTTCGTGCTATGTAACCTGAAGTAAGGTGATATCCGCCAAATTAGATTGCGACATCTCGAAGGACTCGACGATACTGAAAGAACCTCACTATCAAGTAAGGAATGCATTGGAAGTTCCCCATACGACTCGCAAGATTAGCAGACCTGTATGCAGCCACGAGACGGTGCGGTTAATGATAGCAAATTCAGTAAAACCAACAATGGTAAGGCGAACGTATGCATTCTTTTCAAGAACTGTGTTGATTTTAAGGCGCGAGGATAAGAGTAAGGTTTGGTCACGGGTCGTTAGCTGACAAGTGTAGGCCGTCGACCGGCACACCGAAACAGCAGGCGCACAAAAAGGCAAATTCCCTTAATGATAGTTCAAAATACATTTAGCACTCATAATATAATGCACTTCATAGTAAAATCCAGAAACGTTGCATTGGATGAATACAAGGACCAGCTACGATCTGACGTTAAACTTCAAGCCTGAAACGATTGAAAACTAACGCTACGACGTTCACTGTGTAATGTAACGGCCGCAACCAGAACGCTGTTAGGAATCAAATATGTATTGAGTGTAGTTTATCACTTTAAATGTAAGAGGATAGAAATGAGCGCTACGTGATTGACCACAATATGACACGCAGGACTAAGAAACCCAGTAACAACAACAGCCTCTGGCTTCCCATGAAAACGCGTAAATCACCGCGATCAAAATTCTCCAATAAGGCGAACATGTACTAAAACACATCGGTATATTATGCTCCAATTGGCTTTGAACTATAACTAAAACATTGTAGCAGGTTTTCAATTAAGCTTCAGAAGTCTCGGCTAGTAGCTTGCGCCTGCAGCCCTGAGCTGTCGGTAGAAACGGCTAGGAAGTAAGTTTCAGAGGTTGTTTACCGCAAAACCAACATAAAAACCTGTCAGACTAAATCTATACGCCACCTTAGTACGGGCTGGAAAAATATCCGAAAAGCCGGTTATTATCCGTCACAGGGTGGCATCCTCACAAATTGGCGGAGCGTTTTCGTTTTAAATTCAGTCGATTTAAGTAAAACCTATTTCCAGATGATAATAGACAAAGATTTGAACGAACATTTAAGCTATCGATACATACACAGGATTCCACTAGTTAGAACGTTCATGCTTTGGAGTAAAGGAAACCTTTTGGCAGGTGAGTGGCACACTGATCGCTTATACCTTGATGACATCATCGTTACTGTTGAAGTTTGGAAGGTGAAAAGCGCCGCGTACTCGTACTTCTAAAACGTAGATTTCTTGAAAAAATGCATTTTTCAGACTGTTTAATTATCCAATGAAACATCCGCCGTCCATGAGTTATCCAAAAAAACAAATAAGTACGATATCTAAACAGTGTCTTGAAAACTCACTCGCTATCGGGAATCATCGGCTTCTACCTTTAGTACTTTTTCAGAATACATTCCTCTCTGACCATCAGGCGTATGCAGACACTTATCATTGCTTGCCATTTACAACGAGAGGCAATCGCTTGGCATTGACCCTCTTCGCTAAGATTAATAGGCTCTTCGTTTATTCTATAAGCGAGAAGGTAAGCAGTAAAAAACTCGGAAGACGTTTTCGCCAGGGCTCTAAATGTAGCCGCAACCGAAATACATTCATGCTTGATCATTGACCAGTTGAGAGAGATCAGAAAGTTTAAACTATTGGAATGGTGACCAGAACAAGTCTTGGGGCCGGACATTCTGACAATTTTAAAATCGACGTGATGCGCTTTCTAGGGTGGCAGGAGATAGGACAAATATTCCACCACTTCTTGAGCTGTTCCAAGTATTTTAAGACATTTAACATTAGATATTCTGTAATTATTCGAATGAAACAGATGAAATAGCCGGCATGTATTGAAAAGATCGAGAAACATACTGCCGCGGCGGAAAACCATATTAAACATAACTTTCCTGCTAGCAAAAAATCGACAAATTTGAGTTCTCGAGGGCGCATCAATTAGGCGACGTTGAGCTGGAAATACTCTCCGATTATCGTTGAGGTTTATTCAAAATGGCCACAAATCATCTTCTTCTTAAGCTGACTAAAGACTTTTTCTTGAACGCCGCTTGGACAAAATCTTCAACCAGTTTAGATATGCAGGAACATTCGCTCAGGACGATAATACGCAATTTGGCCTCCTGAACGCTCCGCAAGTTCAGCGACCACTTTCGTTTAATGTTCAGCCCGAAGCTGAAATAGGCCATGAAGACGACAAAATAACAAAAGGGTGACCTACTTCATTATGTTCATCAATTGCAGCCATTCTAATAAGAGTCCGACTAAGATGTGTAAACATCACGACGCTAAATGTAAACAAGTATAAGCTTGTAGAAAATGACGCTAACTCGGAGAGTCCTATGTGATACTTAAGCGTTCTCGGAAACGTACCAACGGAAAGATAGCACGCAGTACCAACGTATGATTTGCTCGCGTACAGTTCACGCGCGATTCATGTACAAGCGATACAAAGGCTGTAACAGCTATAAAACCGTTAACCGAGCCATTTCAAGTCTCAACGATCGGCTGTTCCGTTCTTTTTTATTCAGCAGCTTTATTTGCGTAGGCGGGTTTAAATGGTAAAAAGAAAAAATTAGGTATCGAGCTGAAGTGTTCGAAAGGTCGAACCGTATCCGACGTCCAGTTATTGCCTCTGTATATATATAACAATGAAATAATTTTTGCTCTTACCTCTTACCTCTGCACTTACCATCAAACTATATATTTTCTATCGGCTATCGTCTAATCGATTCATACGCACATATTATCTGAGATAATATGTTCTTGAATTTTTGTTAATCGCTTCATTATTATTGGCGTCATCGTTTCGTTCAAACTAGAAAATATTAAAGCGAGAGTTCGAAGTTAGGTGAACGCTATGTCTTACGGTAAGCGTGAGTTCGCGACGCCTACCTCAGTTAACGTCAATAAGCTGCATAACATAGAACATTTGATGTACGGTAAAAAAAAGTAACAGACGTGAAACGGGACTCCCATAGCAGCAGTGCGTACAAAAATGTATAAGAATCGCAGCCATAAACATCACGGAACACGTTCATTTTATTGACAGGTCGCACAAAAAACTGAGATGGTCAAATAGATGTATTGGAGAATAACGTAAAGATAATAAAGAGTTAAACAACGGGGGTCAACGGTTGACTTACGCACACTTTCGAGAAAGTATCTTATGATAAGACAGGTGTCTAGAGCTAACCGAAGGTACTAAGCTCGAAACGATGTGAGCGAAACCACTGGTGGCTTGCTGATCTACGAGCATAATTGAACATACCGCGCTGCCTGTAGTGCATACCGCAGCTGAAGCTAACGATGATCGGTGGGCTACTTCAGCCCTTTGAGGCTGTTTGTATATGAAGAGGACGTGTTGTATATGAAAACAGACAAGCAGTTACTTCGAAAAGTCGGCGGGAGGAAGCGACACTTCGGGACACTGGTCGAAGCAATATATCAGTGCAAAAAATATTAGACAGGAAGCGCAGAAACTAAACAAGACGAAACAATGTAGCACGTTCATGGTTAGAAAGCAAACACCTAACTTGGGGGAGCGTCCTGCACCAGAGAACCGGAAGGATGAGAGGGGAAACGGGTTGTGACTTGTGGGTACCATCTTCAGAACTAGTACAGAATAAAACTTAGATATATTTACATTCGAGTTCGGTTTAACCCTTATGACATCTCTGAAGCTACTTGTTTCGAAAATGAACTCCATTATGCTTAGCAGGTAACTTTTAATATATATGTATATATATAATTAAGGAACGGTTGCGTTTACGAATTAATGATACCATTCACTGCTAGGCCTTGATAGATTTTCAGAAAATAAACTTAAAATAGTTGTAAGGGAAGTATCTATTCAATACTTTTTTCAAAGCAGACCAAAGGAAGGGCAAGTGGCAAAGTTCGTAACTTCCAAACGATTTCTCCACAAACAGTTGTGCTCTGATGCTGGGATACATAAGGTAAAACACATATTAAAGGTACAGCTGATTGAAATATCTATTAATATATGATCACGTGTTTTCAAGCTGTGGATTTGAATTTACATTGTAAATCGGGTACAGCACTGAAATGGATGGAATCACATATTGCATCTATCACCAAAACAGTAGGTCTATAAACAGTCTTTGACTCTGAGCGAAATTGTGCATTATCTATGTTAGACTCAACGCCCGACCCACGGAACACACGAGCAACTGACATTTCATATTAGCGATAAATGTAGTACTAACATACCTAGGCGGCGACGTAAACATACGTTTGAATCAGTATTGGATTCTGGTTAATTGAAGTTTCGTTTTTTGTCATGCCTCCGAAAGAAACGTCGCACATAGTGCGAGCCTATACGTCCACGAAAGGGTTGGCAAAGCGAAAATTGCCTATACATTGTTTCGCTGCAATGCGAACAGAGCAAAGTTCCTACCAGTAGTATGTAAATGTACTCGTAAGGGTTCGTGATTCATAGTGCAGGTAAACAGTATATCGATTCGGATTGTAGCCTTTACATAACTGTGTTGTGTCCTTAGATTTTGAAGTTAAAGGATGCTGATGAGGGCGTGGTAAAGAAGGTGTTTCTATGCTTTTCCGCTAAGTTCAAGATAATTTATTGAATGTGTGTTCAGACTTACGCCGATTTTGAAGCCATTTAATAGACAGATTACTGTGGCTTTCTGGGCATATTTGCCCTGCGTATGAAATATTAAGTACAATGGCCCCCGGCAATACATATGTATGTTCGGAAGTACAGAATTCAGCTGTTGAAACTCTCCATATTATTTGCTACAGCTATTTGCACTATTACCCTATTAAAACAAAATATTTTCAATTCACTTTCTTTGGTCTTACTGGATATATATCGAGCTCTATGACAGCAAGGAAAGACAGGGAATGTACACAAGAATCTTCCTAGAATAGCCTTATGAACTGTGCCAAAGTTGCATGCCCGTATACAAAAAAAATCCCGCTTTCCAAAATGGAGCTGTTTTAAAGAAAAATTTGAAATCACTATATTCCAAAGCGAAGCTTGCACATAAGGATGAGAGGAATCGCTAGTTCATATAGCGCCCGCGGTCAGCGTGCCAAAGGTTATCATTCACTATAATTTTCATATGGCTCGTAACATTTCAGCCTCCATAACAGCAGCACACCGACGAGGTGTGGTATGTAACTGCCGCTTTATTGTGCTAACGGAGCCCCACAATGGCCAGCGTCCTGTCGTTGTCGACAGTAACTTCTCGATCAGGATCGTTGACAAGCCCTATTCAGTTGGCGCTAATTCTGTTGCTGGTTTTGCCCACTGGAGATGCCGGCACTGAAACCCGTTTCGCTGCGAGCTTTAAACGACGCAATCGTACGCTGCAAGGTTGCGTTCCTCTGTGGAGCGCTGAGTTGCCATCCGTGTCACAGTGCCTTAGCGCTTGTATCCGGTTAGGGTAAGAGTACTTTTTCATGCCAATTTGCTTGACCGACTAGCCAATGCCAATAGTTCTGGCTACCTCTAATTAATTCTCTTTTTGCCTATAATCTGTGTAGTTTTTAGCGAAGAACAATTTCCCTGCATTCACATGTACCGCTTTTCAATTAGATGCCAGTCTCTAGTATATGGCCATGGACGGTGCGAGCTTTTCCCGACGTTCTTGTGTCACCCCAAAGACCGTTTCCATCTTTCGTTGGTGCCCGCGGCCGGCATGACCTACTTCGATCTCGGATCAGAGATAACTCATGTCAAAACCCTCTGGAGTGATAACGGCTGTCTCCTCTATGACCGCTGTTTAAAGGGGTGCAATGAAGATTCATGGACGACCTTAACGTCTGCAACTACAACGACGGTCGGGCTAGCGGCTATCGGCGAAAACTCAGGTTCAGGCTCTATTTCAGATTTAACGCTAGGTGTATTTGGATGCATTCTGCAAAGACTTCAGCTAAATTAGTCATCGTATTGATATAGTTCCAGATGGCCTATTTTATCTACATCTTTATAATATTTTGCATTATCGTGAATGTTTGTACAAAATTGTTTTATGTGTTCTTTAGTATGTTTCTCTTAGTATGTTTCTTTTCGAAATTAAATAACGATTCCTTGAATTTCTTAATTCAGGGGCCATCTTTGAGCTTAACTTCCGTCCCTTGTCAATCGGCAACCTGTGCCATCGTTAGCTGTCTATATTTTATTTGCGCAGGTTCTTAAAGCATACTTTTAATCGCTTGCCATTCTGCCTTAGCCAACAGTTCTCTGTGTAACCAGCATTTTTTAACTGCGTTGCCTGTATCCCACTTGCTGTCTAAAGCGATTTCTGCCGTTGTCGGTACCGCATTGATCAGTGCTGGCAACTCCAAATCCAAAGCCACATCTGTCCAATCAACCGACCCAATTTCTTTAGCTTCACTACCATCAGAGCCTACAACAAAAGCGAAAAAAATTGGCGCACGTTTCTTTCTCACCACTGAACCGATGACGTTCAGAGATTCCTCGGAATATTGCCGCCGACGAAATATGTCCCTGGGGATGCCAAAAACACGTGAGGAGCACAATATTCTGGTGGAAGCGATGAAAATACGCCAAATCGGCCGTATGTGGATTGGCGTCAAGAAGATCACCGAGTAAGTAATGGCTTTGTTAAGTTACGACTAAAAACGAAGCGTTTCATGTCAAGCTAGCTATACGTACCAAATTATATATGTCTTTAAACAATCTGACGCCGTTCTAATTATAACTGGCTTGCAACTTACAATTTATTTCTGTTCTTTCAGGGGAGGCACAGACGCCACTTACATAGACGGGCGTTCGGTTCCCACAAGTATGCAACTCTGGGGCGACGGTCAACCTAATAACTCACGAGGAAAACAGATTTGCATCGAGATGATGGCTTCCTTAAAGTATCTTTGGAATGACTTTGACTGTCTCTACAAGAGCGCATTCGTCTGTCGGTGATTCGTCGGAAATACCGGCGCAATTTTATGTACTTTTAAAAAACTACTTTAAATTCTTATTTTGTCATTGGTTGCCTCGTGTGGCTTTACGCAAAAGTGACGGCAGGTTGCTATCTCTAAATATATATTCGTGAGTTTCTAATCGATAACCGATATGATAGTTACCACGTCTCTCGCAAAATATCATTACTTTATTACGAACCCTAGCATAGCCCGCAGACTAGCGTATTAGCTGGTAGTTACAGAACACCACCCTTCCGATCATTTCAATGTAAGCATTCACTCAACCAAGCACGAGTCAAATAAAAGCTATGTTAAACTGTCGTAAGGATGATAAAACGAACAAAAAATGTTATTAAGCTGTTATGTGATAGTTATAACGGTTATTAAGAACTTGAAAAAATAATAAAGACAACCAATTGTCGAACCTGCTCTTGGTATTTTATAGGTAAAATACAACGATGGTCAATAGTATATAAATAAATGATGGCATCCACCTTCATCGAACATAGGATTCTAATCCGTCTAAACGAAAACGTTACAGCGGCCAATCAATTTCAGATATACAGCAGTCACGAATAATCACGTAAACGAGGGATTCAGTCTCTAATATGATAACAGCAACGCCCTAGCAACACTAAAAACGTCAAAAGTCTCAGATCGTTTAGGTTCATTTTGCTAAACCAAATGATTTGTAGTATAGGGAAAATGCATTCATAATAAAAGTTTGGAAAAACGGAACATTTCTTGCAAATATTGCGAAAAAGAACTTACACCTGTTTAAATAGTTCATACTATATATACGCGTTGTCAGACGCTGCATGAACTTGCTAAATTGGCCATTTTGTTAGCTATTTTGTAGAAAACTTGTGATCAGTTTTTACTTATTTTTGAAATAGAATTACTATTATTACTGTTATTATTGACGGTACTTGCGATTAAGAAAATGTATAGATGTCTGGAAATAGATTCATAAATCCTAAATATATATAAGTTATAAATATAAATAAACCATTTTTACCCAGTCGTATTTGAAACACATATAGTTTTCTTATCACTAATCGCTAGTTTATCTAGATTTGTTCGTTTCTTAGATATATGTTAGCACATTTCGACTAAGGTGAGTTAAATGAAGTTGGTCGTAATTTTTAATTGATTGAAAACTATATGATAAGATCAACAATGAGACTTATCTTCCAATTTTCTTCAATTTAATTTTGTCTAACAATTCTCTGCTTAGATAATGGCAGTTCCTCATAGAGTCACGTACATTGATTTGGGTATAAGCACTTGGTGCCGTTAAAGCCTAAATCACTCGGCCTCATTCAAATTTGGCGCTACCCTTTCACCCTTCTCTTGTCGCAAAATTCTCTGTCCACCATAATGTGAGTTTCCTTTAGTTTTGGAGCCGATCTGCGATTGTACGCTACTCGTTTCGAAGTTATACCAGGCCCATCCGACCGCTTTGTGGTCTGTGGTGAGAAGCTTATTGTTCGCAACAGATTGTACCTATCACCGCCGCCGACACTATCTTTGGCGCATACAGTGTGAGCTTACTGGGAGCCGACAATAGCCGTGGTCGAGCGACGAACTGCTTTTGACGATGAATGCGCTACAATCGCAGACGCAGGTCAGTTTAGCATCAGTCCATGTGCTAATGAACTTGGATCTGGGAGAGGTATAAGCAAGGTGTACAATGTACCTTTAGGGTAATTTCGAGATCAGAGCTCGAAGTTCTAAAGAATAGGAAGCAAGTGGTTCTATATACTTTACTCTCGGCAGCTGTTGACGTATTGGCAACAAAATCTATGGATGTCCGACGGTCATCAGGCATTTTACGTCGACTGTCTTCAGAAATAACAGTGATGTCGAACAAGAGGCACCCTCTATTTGAAGCTGGCACCAAATATCTGTTTTAGTGAGTATTAGGAAAGCAGAATAAAACAATCCGTGTGAACATATCAATTAATTGGTATTAAAGCATATGCCTGTAACTGCTTTCATTTTAAAATGACCTCTTGTGGTGTACAGTTACAGTGTCTGCACTCACTATTCATAAGATCGTATTTGCTATCCTGAAAATCACCCTTTGGGAGCTCGAACTATTATACCTAATAAGGCAGAGGTTAGATAAACGTTTTGTTATTCACGATGTTATCTGGTCAAAATATTTCGTTAATAGTAACGTTAGTGCGCTACATTCTTGTCAGAAATCCTGGAGGTCGTCTGGGAAGTGAGATTAATAACCCAACCAATATCGAGGCTGTAATGTAGAAACGCTGAAATTCTTGGGGCGCAAAGCGTAAAAACGTCCCACTTGGACCCAGTTCATCTGAATTTACAACCTTTCATTAGCATTCAACAGGCCCGAAAAGGATCGGACGAGGACAAGTCTTAAAAACATGTTTCCGTTCGATTGTTTGAATTTGAACGATTTGCTTGTTTGAGTACTATGTCAGAATACTATCAATAGAAGGAACCAATGATAATTAATAATTGCATCCTAAGAAACATTAAGGTTCAATATCAGCATGATACGACCCTATGGGACAAACATTTTTTAATCAAGTTTTAGAAAATCTTGTCTCCTTCATTGAGCGCAACAAAATATACCACACATAGCATCAACGCTGTAACCGTATCTCAAAATACATTACTATAGGCTAGTATGTGTGTCTCAGCAGACGGTTTCTGTATTTCAGTCTTTAACCTGTATATACTTTTTGTTTGAGTCTTTGCTACAAATTGTTCGAGAGCAAATCTAATGAATAATAGTGACAACCTACTGGCTTTGCTCGAATATATACTACTTGTCATTGTGTCGGCTCAGTCATACTAAACGAGTGTGTTCATTATAGAATGATTGGTTACAAACACTACATGACTTATATAAAAGTATTAAAAATAAAATATGTTCATGGGACGTCAATGATAAATAAATACGGATAGCATAGGCACATCTAAGGACAGGACGAAAAGTAACTTTTGCAGCAGGCTGTGATTTGGAACCGTCTTAAACTGTGTGATTCGATTAAATTATAGTCGATTAAATTCGACGAGAATTAATTGATAAACTATGCTGAAAGTCAACTAAGCATCAGATATCGGTATAAAAGTATCATGCTGCATGAATCAGTGGCTGTTGTTGAAGGGTAAATGGTACAGAAGAAAAATCTTTTTTTTTTATTAAAACGTTCTAAAAAATAACCTAGCTAAAAATGCTGCTAAATAGGTAGGGAATAAGGCAGTTAGATGAATGATACTACATATGGAAACGTGTTTATTACTTTTGAGAAAGCCTGGTAGCGAATCACTAAAGTGAGATGGGTCTCTGTATGTCGCCGCCAGTTTGATCTCTGACAGGCTAACAAATCGAACTATTCAACAGCGTACGCGCTTGTCAACATTTTAAATACATGTAAGATTTTTTCTTATGTCACTTGTACGAGCCCGCATCGTCATAAACTAGTTGTACTAGAAGCTGATTGAAGTGGTGTCCGCCAGCTAGATTATTAGGGTTATATCAGTGGCCATATTTGTCGTATTTAACCAGTCTTTCGTTTGGACCAGTTCGAAGAGCAGGTCTACACCTCTCTTAGCTACTGTCGTGTCACAGAGGGTTTTATCGACATTACGAGCCCTTTTACCCTCGTCAAAGGACTGGTGTACAGTGTAGCATGAGCCTTTGGACATTTTCGTAATTTTTCGTCTATTCTCATTATTTGCCTTTATCTGCTATCACTCCTTGCTTAAAGAATTCACGAAACTCTCTGTAACACGGTTGTCGAGCTAGAATCGCTTAATTTCGCTGTTCGTTTGATAAATATGTAGAGATCGGATGGTGCTATTTGTTTAGGCTTTGATTTTGTTGTTCTAGGTAATTATGGGCGGACCAGGTGGTCCTCAAGGAGGGGGCGGAGGTGCTCCAACGATGTCACCAATGGAACGCGAAAAGGTTTTCCAGTGGATAGCTGAACTTGTAAATCCGGAAACCCGTGAGAACTCCCTTCTTGAACTCAGGTACATTGTTTTTTTTTATTTTTATTTATTTATATTTGTGCAGTCCTACAGCAGAGACCTTACGCTCTCTGTGTGCGTGTGTAGACTAGACTGCTGGTAACAATGAATAGATGTAATACTACTGCGATATGGAAAATAGATACATGAAAAACTGGTAAATGCGCCCCTTATTTCATCATCCGTCTAATTAAAATGACTCTTGATAGAGTAGTCTAAACGCTGTTATCTTAGAACAAGGTTATGAGATTATAATGAGCAACGCATACGTCATACTATTTTCAAATTAAAACTGATAATGTTCCTTAATTACGTCGTACCGATCTATCTAATTTTGGTGAGATTTACTGTCGAGTTTGTCCAGTTGACTTAGAAATGTCACATGACATTTTGAAGCCTCTTGTTGCTTTTAACAGTAAAAAGCGAGAAGTTGTTCCCGATCTGGCGCCTATGTTATGGAACTCGTTTGGCACAATTGCCGCTCTAGTCCAGGAAATCATTCACATCTATCCGGCAATCAACCCACCATCGTTGACAGCCCATCAATCTAATCGTGTCTGCAATGCCTTGGCGCTGCTGCAGTGCGTCGCTAGCCATCCCGAGACGCGGTCGTTTTTCCTGCAAGCCAACATTCCTCTTTATCTGTACCCGTTTTTGCATACCGTGTCGAAGACGCGCCCGTTCGAATACCTGCGCCTGACGTCTCTGGGTGTTATTGGTGCGCTGGTAAAGACTGATGAACAAGAGGTCATAAATTTCTTGCTCACCACGGAAATAATTCCACTCTGTCTGCGAATTATGGAAAGCGGTTAGTTGCCAATGAAGTTTCCCTGTTGTTCGTCGGCATTGCGTACCCAGCACTACTTATTTTTTATATCTATAACTGCGTAGGGGATAACTCACAACTCATGTAACGTACCACAAGGTTCAGCGGTGCTTGTTTGATTGACGAACAAAGATAATAACAGGAGTGCTCGAAGTCATATAGGCAATACTGTAAAACAAAGTTTAGAAAATGTAAGCTCTCGTGGTCCACAGTTAACTTTTCCGGCTGCTTGTATTCACCCTAAACGAAGTAAAATCTATATTCTATCGCTTTACAGGCAGCGAACTCTCCAAGACAGTGGCGACATTTATTCTGCAGAAGATCCTTTTGGACGACACTGGGTTAGCCTACATCTGTCAGACCTATGAGAGGTAAGTGTAATTAGTTATGTTACAACTTAGTATACTGATTTTTGCAGAATTATAATCTTCTCTGATGGGCTAGGTGAGACGCGCAGGATTTTCAACAATTTAGTTATTTCCTTCAAGCAATATATACGTAATAATACTGTATAAACTACGATAATCTTTTTTGTACAGGTTTTCACACGTGGCGATGATTTTGGGTAAAATGGTGATCTCATTAGCCAAGGAGCAGAGTTCGCGACTTCTCAAACATGTGGTGCGATGTTACCTGCGGCTTAGTGATAACGCTCGGGCAAAGGAAGCCTTGCGTCAGTGTCTACCTGATCAGCTCAGAGATAACACCTTTTCCAATTGCCTTAAAGAAGACAGGTGTGTCATTAGTTTCTCTTTAGTTTCGTCGTGGAGCAATGATGTCGACTGTAGACAATTATCTTGATGTAAAAAAGGGAATGGACACGTTGGAGTATCGTTGGGCTTCAGTCATAAATTGCTACTAGCAGTGGATGTTGAAAAAAAAAAGTTATTGAAGCAGTTTTTGCAATTTTCAACTATTTATATCTTGAAATTTTGAAAATATCTACCCGTAAACAACATTTAAGCAGTGATGCAATAATGCAAGCGTTACTCTAATCGTCTTAACAGTTACATAATAATTTCAGGTCGACCCAGCACTGGCTTCGTTCGCTTCACAAGAATCTTGCTGAGGATCCTCAGGAGGGAATATTGTTCTCACCTCAGCAGGCCGGACAGGTGCCGGCATCAAGTTAAACATGTTCAAAACGCAATAATCAGTAGAATGCGTCTGCGCAGCTAAGCGAAGGGAAGTTAAGTTGGGTTGACGGATTAGCGTCCGACTGGCAATAGCGCCCTCGTTAAGCTGTTCATACCGTGTTTGCTATTATGGGCCGACAACAGCTTTCGTGTGATTTTATTTACGGTCGACACAATACACGGCGATTATTGGGATACATTCAAAATGGAAAATAGGGGGATTCAAGTGGGTAGTGTCAGTGACAACGGAATAAGTGGTGTATATCATATCTATGAATGGCACTAAAAATGAATTGCAACTGGAACCTCTGGCAGTGGCGAGACGAACTTTTTTCAGTCAGTAGTTTTGAGGTCGAGATTAGATGAATTGATTTGACGAGCGTGTCAAGTGGGCTGCATTCAATTCGAATTATGACTTAACCAGTAGCGAATGCAATCTTCACCATCAATAGTGGTTTCAGGTAAGGTTGCACCTCGACATGGTTTTATTCTGAAAATAACAATTAACCGAAGTCCTAAAAAAACAAGGAACTTCAAGTGATAAGGTGGTTGCGTTGCCGAGCCCATTTTCGCCCTCAAACACGCCGCAAAAAAAATACCAAATCTAATTATTTTTCTAGTTAGAAACTCAAATGGCTTTGTTGTGCATAAACCTACTACTATGCACAGCAGTACTAAAATGGGATAAATATAAGGATTTATACTATCTGTGAACCGTACGTAGTCAACAGTTGGCATTGCAAGAAGGGTCACCTGCATTTTGTGACTGTTTTGTCAGGTGAGAATTTTGACAGATATATGAACTTGCAAAAGGGTTTTTCTTCATTGCGATACTGACGTTTCGGAACTTCAAAATGTTCTCCGAAGTTAAATTCTGCCGAATTACTATGAAAGACACGCACACATCAATATGTATAGATAAAATAATTAGTCAGCACAATCACTCTGAATAGGATATTACGCTTAATAAGAGCCACTACGAGTTTCTTTTTACTAGTGCTAGAAAGTGCTAATACTCCTAAGTGTCCGATAGATAAACACAGTCACATACAGACATACACTTAGTTTCAACGAAATAGAATGGAAAAACCCTAGGCGTGATAAATGCTCATCGTATTGTAATGGAAATTATGGCGAATAATCTCCATAGTGGCATGTGTTCCCCATGGAAAGCTTTTTTCTTAATTGACCTTTAGGTCATGGTTTGGTCTCATTTTTTTTCCGTATTCAAACGATACACATTCATTGGTGGTGGACGTTGATGATGGAGGGGGGGGGGGTATCCGACAAAAGGGGCGTTCAGTTTCAATCATTTACACCATTCATTCTTCAAATCACTCAAGCGTTTTTCCAACAAAACGAAGCATGCGCGTGTGCGAAAAAGAAAAGCCCAAGTTATTGATCGAAGTAACCATATAGATACACATGACTTATATCAAAAGGTGAAGTCATCCAGGTTCAACTCATGGGTAAGGGCGAAATGTATTCTCTTGACTGCCGTAATCATGTAAATATGTACATTGACAGATAGATGGGTATTTGATATATGGTAAAAATTATGTGGTCCATTAATAAGATAGGATAGTAGCTTTATAACAAATGATCGTGTGTGTGTGTATTACCGGTTCGTTGCTCTACTAAAATAATAGGATTCAATCGACGTTGGTTGCGTTCAGTTGGGGGTATATATAGCACTATTGTGAATGTTATAGTCTGTTACTGTGTGGATAAAGAAGTTTCACCGACAGGTCACTAGGGCAAGACATCGTCGTTAAAAAAGATTTTGCCAAACAAAAAGCAGAAACAAATAACGAAGAAGGAAACGATCAAAAAATATTTTAGGCCCCAATCAGTATTATATCACATAACGTTGATACCTAGTTGTCCAGACTAAATCAAGGAACTATAGTATTCTGGCTGTATGGCAAGAGTGTAGTTCAAAATTTGAGGCATGCAATCATCATACACCGGCGGCCGATGAAACCAGCTTGCTCAGTGTGATATAGTCCGCAGGAACCTGTGGAAACATAACATACACTATATACAATATACATGAATGCATATTCTCAACGGAAATGTATATCTAAAGCCACGTATTATGATCACCCTACAAAAACATCAAGCTATTACTGCTTACTGATCGCGACAAGAGATATGACGACAAAGGCTATTATTGTATGTATTCCAATTATTATTATTAAATAATATTAATTTGCCTTCGCTACTTCGTGCTCGTTAGATATTAGAGATGAACTCCTTTCAGCATGGGCGGTACCTTGTCATTGTTACACACACACACACACACTCACTCACACATATTCACCAGGCCATATCATACGAAATAGGACACCTGTGCAAACAGGCTGCTTAACACAGAACTTCTCTAAATAATATACAAGCATCAAGTCTATTTTATTAGCATACAAGAAGTTGTGCGCAAATGAGAAAGTCTTCATGGGTAAAGGTGACGTACGTACGTACGCAGGGCGCTAGATTCGTTAGCAAAACAAGAGTACAAAACGAATGAAAGACGTAGAAATGTCACGTTGACGATGTCGACGTCGGAATGAAGTGGAAAGAGGTATTTTGTGTCAAAAAATAAAATAGTAAATGGACAAAAACACACCATAATAAAACAAGAATAGGAATATATGATGATGACGATCTAAATACGTGATGTGATAAGCGTGATCTATGACATTATAAATTGGTGCCCTGATACATGGTGTCTGTGTTTACCATAACATGTACCAGCTAATGATAGTAATTAGCAGAGCTATTACTAATGCTGTTATGTAGATTCGGCTAACAGTCCCTAAATTTCTACGGGGGAACTACTACTAGTTACGGAATAGTCGTAATAATTACAATTACGAATATAGCAGTAGTAATGATTGTAATAGAAACAGTAATAATTATAACCAATGTAGATGAATTAATAGAAACGAAAAATATAATTAGTCTGATTTCACGCTACTTTCAGTAGCTTTTTTACATACACACAATGAAAGTCTGCGGCGTTAGCGCACCGTGATGGGCGCATTTTTCTCTGTTTTTCAGATTTAATTATGTTTGTTTGTTTGTTTAATTTTGACTCCTGTAGTATGCTGTGGATCGCTATTAACTCCAATAAACTACTGCTTCGATAGTTCAATAGATAAGAGTAAGGTAGTAGACCAAGTAAAGTTTGCCAGGCTGCACAATACTACAATAACTATGGTAATGAATAATTAGATTATCAATAAAGATAAACTTACAATTGTATGTACATATGAGAATTATATATACTCAATATATATATATATATATATATATATATATATTCAATGGGCGTATATGGTGTTGGAAATGACGATGAGTAAAGCGTAGAAGAAATATGTGTCACCCAACAAAAATGCTCATTTACGTGTCATTAATATTAGCAACATTTAGCTAGAACAAGACGGAAGCAAACTGAAACGGAAGGAAAAACTTTAGTCAACCACCTTTATTATAGAAAACAGAGGTTAATAAAAAAAAATCAACCATACTACTAGAAAAAGATATCGTACTACGAGACCAGTTGTACGCAGATTAGTGTGATTCAATGAATTAATTCAAACACAATTAAGGGAAAAAATCATATCACAAACTATTACTATGTACTTGATACAAATAGTAATGAGTCTTACGTAAAGTACCTAGGCCATTAGGCGATGTGTGAGAATTCTGTATAGTACTAAAGAATCAGTATCCTTTTCCTCCCCGTAATGCTCGAGAGGTGTCTAAGTTGTGTCAGTGCTCGAAGGCTTCTAGCGACGCAATTATACCGATACTTTCTTTTTTAGATCGACAATGATCGCTTGTTCACAACATTATTAAATACTGCAAAAAAATATATAAAAAAAAATATTGCTTAATATTTTTTAGAAAATTAATGTTTCAGGAAAGTACGAAATTTAGCTAAATCCAGCCTAAAAACCTTTTAGAAGCTACTTACAAGGTTGCGGGTTTATACATCATGCATATTGATGGCACAATAGCAGATCCTCGTTCTCTCTGAACCAATTTTTAATTATCAGCAGTTGCACTAATATATATTAGCATCAGGCAAAAGCAGGGTGAGTATGGAGGAGGCTGCTCGTCGTTTTATCCGACGTACATTCTAAAAGTGTGTAACCTATATCCAGGTTCAAGCGTCCCTTTGAGAGCTTAGCGTTTACATAAAGACCTATGTAAGTATATCAAATGACGGGTAAATAAAAGCTCATATTAAATACTTCGCTATCTGATTGAATATCTAAAAAAGTATAGGAAGTTCTATAATTTACAATATTACCCAAAAACGAATAGAAATGTTTGCTTTTTAACTATCTTTTTTTTTTTTTTTCTACTTTGCCTTATTATTTAGGTACGCAAGTGGGATAAAACACGTTATAAAACATACTTGATTGTCACTATTCCACTCGTAGCAGAACTTTTTTTTTACCAGGAAAAGAACGAATTGAATTGACACATTTCCAGGTGAAATGTTCGCGACAGGCGCAGTTCAGCTTTCCACCAGCGATATTATGCCATTGACACTGACGCAGTGGTTCGACAAGTAATTGTTAACGCTTCGTCCCCAATTTCACGCTCCTTTCACGCCGCTACATTACCCACGTCGCGTTTGCCGAGTTGAGCGCAACTTTTAATGGACGGCGGTGTATGCGCGACAATTAGGAAATACTTTTTCTATCGTCGAAAGCACTGGAGCTTCCTCCACGGTTCATCCTTCACGGCTTTCATAACACTCGCCTTTTTCGCGTCGGTTGATTTCTGTGGCGTTGCATATACATCTCTAACGAGCCATCAATCAAGTGGCTCTTGTCGCAGTCAAAGTAACGTTTCAACGATGGATGCCATAGTAGAGTAGTTGCCGAGAACGATATCCTTCGCAATTTTTCTGTTGCACATCATAGGTGCCCTTTTAACAGACATTTGAAAGACTTTGTTTCTCAGCAAGTGTGGAGCAGGAGACGTTACAAGAAATATATTGGACAAAGCAGTCAATAGACGGAAAACATGTCAATACCACGGCATATTCGATAGTGAAAATCAGATGAGTTCCTACGACGGAATTCAGATGGAAGTCACTACAACTTTCGACGTGTTATAATATTAGGACTAATCAGGTTACTTCTATTGTTACCGAAATCTAGTAATTGAGAGTGTTCTCCAATACCTTATAATCGATACATATGGAATTATTGTTTCATTTGTGTTTTAATAGCCATTGTAAAATAATCGAGTAGTAGAGTCTCGGTATATTTGCCGATAAATTTCAAAGCAACAGAAGAACTTCGATCTTATTTGGCCGAATAAGTTGACTCTTAATCATTTTTTAAATGACTATTTCATCTTTCTCTATTGCTCATGTTACTGTCTTTTATTATTTTCATGTAGAAGCATTACTGTAGGAATACAGCGGTTTTCACGAATATCTGTACTCAGACAAATGTACCTAACATCGATGTGCCTACTAAACACCTTTATGCCAAAAAGATGTATGTTCATGCACGCATACAAAGTACTTAGATGAAATCCACGTATCTACATATTATGAATGTTAAATACATATTATGTATTTATATACATACATACGTACAAAATATTGTATATATTGACGTAAGCAACAATCACCCCTGCCCGTTATTGAAGTGAGCCCTTCACATCCTTAATTCAATACTTAATTCACAACGAGTAATTTTGCCGTATGCATTAGCGACGTTCTAGAGTTCTAGCAGCTCTCACCACGAAACGCCATGCCCACGGCATGCAGAGAGGCCGCGCACTCGTCTCAGAGCGCCGTCTGGTGGTTGAGGCCAAAAACTGCATGTCACCCTAAAACAGTAGAGGCCACCAGTCAAAACAGGAAAGCTGCGCCAGTTGTTCGTTAACCACAAACCGAATAGTACAACAACATCCAGTGGTAGCCAATGGTAGAAAACTGCGAAGGGTAACATTTTCGCGCCATTGACACTCTCACTGAAACGTATTCACTTACGCGCGGAAGAAGGAGTCCGTCGTTTTGTCTACCGTTGTACCTGCGTACTGTGGACTTCTCGCAGCAATCCGCGCCCTAGCACTTCAGCGTTCGGTAAAAGTGGAGGGGAGTTGTCACAGCACACCAGAAGCTCAGCCATTGACTGGAAGCCAAGCCTAGTTGATTCTAGCCGACGAGCTAGCCTCTCCGTGAGAACAACGTTAGCTTATACCACCGACATTTGCCTATAAGCCTTTCTTGGTCAGCGACGCTTCTTGGTAGGATTATTTACAGGCGTAACCGTCTGAGGTCAGTGACGACATCTCTACGTAGACATTAACTCAGGCGATCCATTCGAATAATAATAGCAACAGTAATATTGGCAATAATAGTAGTTTCTTCTTTATGCCGACAGTACGGAACTAAGTAGGTTAGCGCTGAAGACTCGGTGCTAATGGAAAATTTACAACGGATTAAAAGGAAACATCAGTTTTAACAGTGGGATGGTGAATATCATCAAAAAAACAAACAGAATTTACAACGAGACACGTAAAATAAAGCCATCTTTACCGGATTATGTCATCTGTCAGTCTTGACTCTTGTTGGTGAGTACAATCGAAAGTAAGTTAGTGAAATGTAAGTTAGTGTACAACGTAATGGTAATTTGCATCACTTGTCAACTTATCACAACCGACTCATGGTATTGACGTCCTTGAAGTCCGTACGAGAGATAGAGGTGCCTGAAAACAAAAACAGCGTCCAGTAGAAATATCTAGCTAAAGAGAGGCGGAAAGATCGAGTGCACCAGGATAACTGTTGACGCGGCTCGCCAGCGCCACTTGTTTTCGATGAGTTCTGTGCTATTAGTGATAAAACACGTGAATAAGAAACTACATAGTCTCTAGTTATTAACGTTATTGTTTTCAAGCATAGAAATGCATACAGACAGGAGACAGTAATGTTCTCTGAAAGGCGGTTAATGATACGAACGAGATCTGTCTCATTCAATTGACAATCGCTACTCGCTAGAAGAGGTCGACATTATAGAACAGCATAGGACTATGTAAAGGAAAGTATGCAAGAGATTCTAATTAATATTACAAGGTCACCAGATTTTCAAAGAGAACTTTATTATTTTGATAAAACTGCCTTCTATTTTCATAATAAATCATTTATCGTCAATAGGGTAAACTTCAGCTGACATGATTTTCGAGATGCTTTGTTTGTTTGCGCGTTTGTTGAAATTAGATTGCTGCTATCAAATAATAGTTTTTCAATACAACCAGACATTAAAATTGCGCTGCGGTTGTATGATGCCATAGAAATCAGGCAACAGGACTCGATAGGTCTACTTGGTTTATAAGGTTCGATATTAATGGGCTTTCGGTTGGTAACCGAAAGTGATACATTACCTTTAAATTACAGGTGGTGTAAAACGTTTTTACGCCATTGCTTTCCTGATAATTCGTCAAACGGATCAGAAAAATAGTGATATCGAACGTTGCCTACATTAGACTACTAAATTTTTTTTTGCCTCTGCATAATTCGAACCCAATGTTTGCAACTACGAGATTTTTATCTGCGTTTTGATATATTTGATCGATTTAGTTTATTATATGATTAAGTTAATATTTGTTTCAACTGTGTCTTTGCGCTAAACAACCTAGATGCCGTCTATGCCTTTTGAGAAGATGGGAGATAAAGTAGTTCCCAAGATTGATGTCCTGCTGGAGAGGGACGGATACTTGAGGATGCACGAAAAAGAAATCCAACGCAGGTGAGATAGTATATAAATTTAGGAATTTTTATAATTGAGTCTAGAAGCTATTATCTAAAGAAGTATTTACCGATAAGTTGTACCAGGCGAAAATAACACCTCGAAAACAATATCCTCTCGACGATTTGCCTCAGGTATAAATGTTTCTTGGAAAAAAAGCAGTGGATTGATCAGGAAGGCGGTTATAGGAGATTTTGCTCGTCTTATAAGGAGTATGGCTTTCACATTGAGTCGGATGGCTCCCTGCGTGGTAACGAATGGGCGCCATGCGCTAAGACCTTATATCTCAAGGGTGAATTCAACAATTGGAACCAGACTTCACACCCATTCGAGAGTGCAGGTTTTGGTATGTTTTCTATCTTGTATCGACGTAAACCATTTCCAATTATGAAATATAACATAGTTGATATTCATACTATGAAACACAGATATCTGGAAACGGTCTATGGACGGATATCTAGGTCATTACTAGAAACCATGCTAAACTGAATAACTCACGTCAAGGACATTAAGAAATGTGGTTTACTCAGTTTGGTAGCAAACGCCCATTCATTGAGACATGACTTGCAGTAGAGAACACTCTCAAGGAACTTGTTTTTCTACCACGAATCATTGTTTCCTGTTTTGAGTTAAGCGTGAGCCGCGTCAGGCAGTGTCTGTACAACAAGTATCCCACGTAAAACTGATAGATATTTGTATGCATGTATTTTGTTTTGGGTCCGTCCTATAGGGAAATGGAAAATCCACGTCAAGTCTAAGGATGGCAGGCCCGTTGTGAAGCATCTTGACAAGCTAAAAATAGTCGTCCGCACGTTTGAGGATGAATTAACCGATCGCAATTCACCATGGGCAACTTATGTTCTTCAAGATGAAGGTAGCCATGCTTATCATCATCGGATCTACAATCCGGACAAAAAGTGCGTTTAATTAACGCGTTATTGCTGCGTCGTTGCACGAACAATTTTCATCTGAATACTTTTGGCGCGTTTCTGACACATTACAACGCTTGATATAGTATGCCATTGGCGTTTGATCTCATTCGTACTAAGAGGATAACGTATCATTTCCGAACCCAGATAAATTTAGGTTTGATTTCATAAAGTACATGAACATTACAATAACTCGCTTTATATTAGCTCACTTAGCCCACCTGAAGTTTAAGCGGCACCCGTTTCTGTATTTTGTCGTCTCTTAATGCACTAAAATAATAAACTATGACCTAAAAGGACTCCTACAGTCAACGTCAAATTAACAGCTGAGCGTAATTTCCCTAGGTACGAATTTAAGCATCCGCGACCCCCTGCCGGTAGCTCAGCCCTACGAATCTATGAAGCGCACATCGGAGTTGCTTCGCCTGAATATAAGGTGTGCATATTTAAATAGAGTTAGAGTAAACCATGGTTAGCTTCCATGTTTCTCTCTGATTCTCTTATATTACCCAATTCAATTGAATGCTCGATTGTTTTTGCGTGTTCTTCATACCACGCATGGAGTGAATTCTGAAATCGCATAGAGCACACATCGGCATAGAGTATAAATTAACTCTTCGTTTTCTAGACCTTCTCAAATCTAAACTTAGGTTTATCATTCTTAAAGTTAACATTGTTGCTTGTATCTATTCCAGCCGGCTACAACATGTGGCACTTAAGCTAAACAGAGCAAAAATTCTACTTGAACGTGTGGATGTTTAACTATTTATATTATCTTGCCCTAGGTGGCTTCGTACAACGAATTTCGCCTCAATACACTACCTCACATTGAGCGTCAGGGCTACAACACGATTCAGTTGATGGCTATTATGGAGCACGCATATTACGCTAGTTTCGGCTATCAGGTTAGTCTAATAATCACACAAGTATTAAGACGACTGCAGAAGTTAAGATTAAAAGAAGCAATGCGAATTTATTTAGCAAACAATTTAGTATAATAAGCCAGTACCTAGGGAAAGCTCATTCATTTATACTACAATGCAAACAATAATTACTAGGTGACAGCCTTCTTTGCTACCTCATCACGTTATGGTACCCCGTGTGAACTGAAAGAGCTTATTGACGAGGCCCACAAACGCGGAATAAAAGTTCTCCTAGATGTTGTGCATTCTCACGCGTCCAAGAACGTCATGGATGGACTTAACCAGTTCGATGGCACCGACGCATGCTATTTTCATGATGGCGGTATGTTTAATGAAAATGCTGATAGTGCTTCGTTAGAGAACACTGAATGCCTATTGAATTCGATTTTGCTATACGGTTGATTTTAGCGGGTAAGTTAGCAACTGGAAATCGCGCACTTTTTCAAATGTTTTGCGCATTTCGAAGACGATGCGTCCTGAAAGTTGAACGACAATGCATTTTAGTTTCTCGGAGTGGATTAGAAAGAAGTCGTTCATTATGTACGGGGGCACGGATTGACATCCTTGAGAAAAGAGCCTTGTGACCATTGACGCTTGTGTCTATGTCTTTTCCCCATTATTTCAGGACGGGGTTTCCACGATCAGTGGAACAGTCGACTTTTCGACTACAACCAGCCCGAGGTAAGGCGTTATGAGAGAAACGTTCACCCCCCATCATGTCTAGGTATAGAATGGTCGTGACGGCAAATTTCAGTAAAATATTAAATGTTTGCACACTTTGACCGTTTTGAACGTGAATGCTTTTTCGCCTAGAAGGAAATGATTACCATGTAGCCTACGGCTATATCTGAATTCGAGAATGGAAGGTTGGAGGACTGACATACTGTTAAAAAAACAGGCAATCTTTTCGTACTTCGTATACTTCGATTTTGACCAAGTTGAGGATGCGTAAATGCTGTCAGATAGTTCTGTTACGGCCATTGTAACCTGCCCTTGTAATTTCAGGTGCTACGATTCCTGCTCTCAAATCTTTACTACTATATAAACGAATTCCAATTTGACGGGTTTCGCTTTGATGGCGTTACGTCAATGTTGTATCATGACCACGGAATGGGAACTGGTTTTTCAGGTAAGTTAACAAATGCCTATCCGATGTACCCTTTGAAGAAATTTATTAGCGAAACACTCAATTATACGGGAATCTCACTTTCGATTGAGTAATATATATATATATATGCTTAGTCGACATTCATTTTGCAAATTTGTTCTCAGATATAACAACGTGAATTTCAATATATGCAAATAACAAGCACAACACAATCTTCGATAGTTGATTGTAAGAAACCTTAATTAAAAAAATGCTTATACACAGCCAGACACCTATTAACATGCAAAACTATTCTGTGTTGGTCTTATTATGGTGAACAAGTTTTGATGAGCTAAAATGGTAAAACAGTAGTTAATGTTTCCGTTGGCCTGTGCCCTGATTGCTATAGGAGACTACAACGAGTACTTCGGGATAAACACCGATACGGAATCGCTGACCTACCTTCAGCTGGCTAACGATATGATTCATCAACTTTTTCCGGATGCAATCACAATTGCGGAAGATGTTTCCGGGATGCCGGCTCTTTGTCGACCAGTCGCCGAAGGTGGGATCGGGTTCGATTACCGGTACGTCCTTTAGCGTCGACATCGACTGCCTCTGTTGATCGTACTAACAAGAATTATTCATGATAAAAAATAACCCTTATGTCGTTGAGCTACTATGCCGATGTCTTGTATCATAATCCGGTATCATTACCAGGAATTTTAGTATACAATTATTATTGGGGTTTCTCCTGCCGGCAAGTTGCGCACTACTGTCAGGCTAAGTGGCACTAGTAACAAAAACGTATGAAAAAGATAGCATTGACAGACAGTTAGTTCATATATATGTGATCTGACAAGTCAGCTCTGCAACGTTACAATGACAGGTTAGCAATGGCGATTCCCGACATGTGGATCAAAATTCTCAAGCACCAAAAGGACGAAGATTGGAATATGGGCGATATTGTCCATACGCTTACCAACCGGCGATGGTGTGAAAATACGATTGCCTATTGCGAGTCCCACGACCAGGTTAGAATCCGTTCGCGCAGATACGAGTCATGCGATTCATACGTTGCATGAATATTGTATCCTTGTTTTTGATTGCTCGAGATACAATTCGTGTTTCTACTGTTTGTTGCGAATTCCAAGCTAATTGCTAGAGCAAACATTTCAATATGAGATCTATCTGAATATAGTTAGATGGTCGATTCGGTCTGTTCTGATGTGTAAAAACAGACAAGTAGAAAGTTTATCATACTGCGCTTAGAGAGAGATAGATATCCATCGGAATAATATCCTCGAAATACGATCATGTTTTTATATAAGCGTATTGTTTGATTTTCAGGCCTTGGTTGGTGATAAAACGTTAGCGTTTTGGCTGATGGATAAAGAAATGTACACTAATATGAGTATTCTTACTCCACTCACACCAATTATCGATAGAGGTAAGTCATATTTGACATGCGCCAAACATTCATATGACAATCCTTTTGTAAGCTATAATAGCATACCAATATGCTACGCTGGAGCCAGTGGGTCGTATGCGGGGTTGCCATTTACCTAAGTAAGAAGACAGCTCACTCAGCTTCAATATTAAATAATTTCGAAGACACTGCTGTGCCCTTTGTTATGTTTAGGTATTCAACTCCACAAATTGATCCGATTTATTACGCAATCACTTGGTGGCGAGGGGTGGCTAAACTTCATGGGCAATGAGTTCGGTCATCCGGAGTGGCTCGACTTTCCCCGTCAGGAAAACGGGTGGTCATACCATTACGCGCGAAGGCAGTTCAATCTCATCGAAGACAGGAACTTGAGGTGGGCTATTCAAATGTGAAGAATTATCGGCTCGCGATGCTGATATGATAATACCGAACACTCGAACTGTAACAGGTTTCTAATTTATGCAGGGAAAACATGCACGAAACTACAGTACCGAAGATACGAGCTATTGAAGCCATTGTAAAGTGCATAGACGCAACGATATTCAATACGTAAATCAACACTATTGTTTTTCATTAGAGCCCTTAATTCACACTTATTATTCGGAACACGACAAAATTGTCCAAACGGCGTCCAATGTAACAGATAATTCAAATTAGTCGCGTTTATTATATATATGACGGCGCAAAGACTATGAGATAGAAGATGAGTGTTTTCATTTCGCCTATGACTTGATGTGCAGATATCAGTTCTTGAACAATTGGGACCGGGCTCTCAACGAGTTGGACGATCGTTACAGTTTTATCAAAGCGCATCCTGGCTATGTTAGTTGTAAGCACGAAGGAGACAAGGTCTGTATAAACAATAGATTTCAGTAGCTCTAGTAATATATAATAATAATATAATATGTAATATATAATAAGAGTTTGAGGTGTTTTACTTTTATTGTCGCGTTATTTGCCGGATTCGAAAGCCACTTACAAGGGAACTAGAGTAACTGTGCGCTAAGTCCTTGCTTACAAAGTTGCTATGTTTGTTAAGTATGAGAGGATTTGGTTAGAATCGATCAATATAGGTTACACGAAGGTGTTGCGTTTGAGTGAATTAGGTGATCGCGTACGAACGTGCAGGCTTACTGTTCGTGGTTAACTTCCACCCAGGCCAGTCGTTTCCAGGATATCGCCTTGGAATCCAGGTTTTATCATAATTCACACATTAATAGTACTGATACAAATAACGCTTTTCTGTGTTTATATTTCTGATAAATGATTAATTGTGCACCCTAGTGTGATTGAATACAGACTATTTATATAAAGAGTGATCTTCGAATCGAAGCTATACAGCGGGCTAACGGTATTTGACTGTTTCCTTTTTGTATTCTTTGGAGTACGGCTGTTTATTATAGGTGCGTAAATTACTTATCCTTAGGAAAAAACTTGTCATTAATCAGCTTATAGAAAACGTCGTAATTTTGGTAATCCGCCGAAGTTTGTGCTTGTATTATTTAATCATCGTTTTTTTACAGGAGCCGGGAATTTATCGCATCGTGTTATCCAGCGACGATACGGCCTTCCTGGGCCATGAACGTCTCGATAAAAATGTTTGTATCCAACCAGTTGGCTAGATGTAGCTCGACAGCTACGGAACTATTAAAATCTGACACACTGGAATTAACTCACTGGATACGTCGTCGGGTCATTAATGTGTCATAAGCTTTACTATCTACTGTTCGGTAATTTCCAGGCGGAGTATCATACGAAGCCTCACCCATGGGCTAATCGTGCAAACTCGATCGAAGTGTACATTCCGTCACGCTGTGCCCTCGTCTTCGCTAAAGCTTAATCCAGCAAGTGGATCTTCCTCGTCACTGAAAACTGCAAGCACGTGGTTTTCTTCTATTCCAAAGAGTACCAAGGACCAAATTGGATAGATTTATTGAAATGCAGTCATCCCTACGCCAGTAATATTATTGTAATTGCCTTAAGTAAAACGATACATTCATGTAGCAATAAAAGTTCCTGGTGCAAACGATGACTGCTAACTTGTTTGAACTCCGAAAACAACATAGAGAATATCTTATACGACTATCTGCAGTTGCACCAAACGTGTGTGCAACAGCTATGAGGTGTTTTGCGGTCTATGCACAAACAAGTAAACACACGTCTGCGGTCCATGCAAATGAAAAATAGACAGTGCAATTTTGACCTAACCGAACATAAGATGCAACAAATATTTAGAGCGTAATAAAATTCTTTTGTTTTGTTGCGAGCATTTAATAAACGAAAAAAAAAGGAAAAATGGTTGTATTTTAACTCACGAAGTATTTTATTTAACGTGTCCGTGTTTATTCCAATGTTATGTATTCGCTAAAGGAACTTCTTCGACGCACTTGCGGGATTGATAGGCTTGTAAACAGGGTAAAAGGAAAGACGCATTCAGAGTACAATAGAGCGCCTAGCGCAATATGGCCTAGAGCGGCGTTTTTCTTTTTTATTTTCATTCTTAATATATTATTATTGGCATGATTTATTTCTATGTGAACAAATGCTCAGCATAACCCCTCTGATTATTAATATAATAAATAATAATATAATAATAATAATAGGAAGAATAGAACAGCTGAGACGAATGATATGAAATATAACCAGATGTAGGTTATAAATTCAGGTAATAACGAAGTGCTTCGACAAATGGTTCTCGGTCTATTTAAACAAACGCGAGGTAAAGTCACATAATCCCAAAAGGGGGTATCAGTGATGGTAGATGATTAAGCCTTGCTGTACGTAGCGTGTGGTGATGAAATTAACTGTGGTTGCTTCACGCCTTGGGTACGCACCGGTGCCAGGAAATCGGTAAGTAGCCGCCGTTATGGCTAGTGCATTTCAATGAAAATTGATGTGGTAGAATAACGGATCGGAACAATACGAGTTGTTGAAAACAAATGAGTTCAACACTTACGCCATTAAAAGATGCTAGCGCTTTTAACACGTAAGGCAAGCACTTGCAACGAAGTGATTTTGTCATTTTTTTATTATGCCGTGTTACTACGTGAATAGCATTCGTGAAAGACGGGAATCTGCCCAGTGAGTGGATAGCATCTTGTAGCAAGTGTGGGGGGTGTACTGTAGCTATTTAAGAAGACATTTTCAAAGGCGTGGTATCGATCTTAGGTGCCTGATTTTGATATTCATTCATAACATGGTAAATAAATATTCTGACCTTCACCTTATCTGCCATAAAGCATATTTTTGTTATCGTAATATTAAGCTTGCCGTTTCTAAAGGCTAAAAGGTATGTATTGACATATCATACAGTTGTCCAAGGTATGCCAGTGTTTTGTTACGTAATAGCTAAAACTAACTAGCATAGGCTGAGTCTATTGCGTATTTTCCTTTTGGGAAATTTTAATACATGCATGAAGGAGAGGAACACTTCCGTGTTGACGTATTTGCAGTGTAAAAACTGTGTAAAAATATTGCGATGCAAACGTAAAAATAGAGACAATGTTATTTTCTAAATAATGTTTGTTTTTTTTTGACTGTATTGACCAAGGGGGACGGGAAGGGTAATCGTCAACGAAGAAAAACATTGATCATTCATGTAGACTTCTTTCTACGACATTCTACGATAAATTATTTACTTCTAGTGGTGTCGATCCTTATGCAGTACGAGTATATTTCTTAGGAGTGGATTATTTCTCATGAAACTTAGGTGGTTACTGCAGACACGCTTACATGAATAGTCTCCCTTTTACCCAGGCTTACACTCGAAACCATATACGGTGTGGTACAGGCCATATGACTGTTATACAGCTCCTAAGTCGTTCAGTACGTAATTCTTTCAGATATCTTCGTAGTTAGCTATAGATTTACACGATGTATAATCAAGAGTGCACTCAGCGCTTGCAACACAATCTTGTTGAGTATTGCATTGTGTTGACCGGCTAATTCAGCTCTGCGCAGTCAAGTTCAGGCACTGAGCTGAATAAATATCTGCAGTATATCGTCTGTCCCTAGGTCAAAAGATTACTGAACGTTTCTTGATGTAATACGTACCTTCCATGTCCAGGTTTCGTTTGTTGCAAATTCTCAAGTATATGCGGGAATGACTCAAATTGTTTCCCGTCATACCGTTCCATATTTTGGACCCCGTCTATCCGTCCGTTTTTCACTAGACTGTCGACGAGTGTTTCTACCCACCCCGCATACCCACATTTATTCATGACTGGCATAAGTAATAGAGCATGCTAATAAAGTTTTCCTGATCCAACTGTTTCACCTAATACGATTAGGTTCAGTAGTTTCTTTTGGGGTAATCACACAAAGTTAAATAGTTATGTTCTAATTTCATTCTAATTTATGCATTCGCTCTTGTCCGTTAGTGACCAGAATGCCGTTTTTTTTTTCGCAAAAAAACGGAGCATACGCCAATGTCTAAGAATGAGATTGGGAAATAAACGAGCCATGTCGTCTGCTTAAGACTGCGGCGCGGTGAATTGGTACGGACTGAAGAGCGAGACGTCAAAGAACGAGATGTCGTGCAAGTTATCGATTGCATGTTTTAACGACCAATTCAATGTACCTATTCGGAGGTCTACCTAAGGCATTAAATCGAACCGTTACTGTGTGGTTGTACAGGCGCCTCGAATATCGATACGGTCCGTCGTGGATTATTCTACGGTAATACTATGTCGATAATTTACGATATTTTTTATTAAAAGTAATATTTACTGGATAAACGGCGCACGCGACAGGTGAGCACGTTCTCAACATCAGTCAAAATGAACGTCAGTAACAGATACATATGAAACACAGATGCATACATGTATTCGTGTAAGTTCGTGCATTTCGGGTATCATTAGTGCACAAGGATATTTCCAGAACTCAGTAAGTGGAAATCGTATCGCTGGTGTACCGTTCAAAAGCGAGTTGAATAGTCTTCATAGCTTACAATGCAAGCAGTCGTAAGTATCTAATTGGTCTTTCAGTTGTGTTTAGGTCATAACCTTTGCCTAGGACATAATATTTATAGCATTGTGCAGTGTAGAGGCATATTAGATTTCCAACGATTTGGCTAAAGTTATCAACCGTCGTTAATCTCAGGGGCTCTTGGATCTCCACATAAATCCAACAAAAAATGATTAAGATTAAGGGAGGCTGGACTTTCTTCGTAAACTGTTGTTTTTTTGCTTTCCGCGTTTCAAGCATACTCACATTGCGTCGTTTCACGGGACATCATCATCACCATATAGTTCCCATCCTGTTTTTATTGCTTTTATTGATCCATGCTGTGATTATCGTACCGTGTATTTCGGACAAAACATCTGTAAGCCGATCAATCGCCGAAGAAAAGTGGACTGGCAAGTACTCCAGCCAATTTCGGCACTTGAAGAAGCATTTTGGAAAACGAATGTATACACAAGTCGTCCATTTGTAATAAAAAAATCACTTGGCGTTTATTTGAAGATTTCCACAACATGAATCTTCCTCGTTTAGGACGAGGGATTATGTGGGTGGCTAAAGGACATACCCAGTTCATTCCAAATATTTTCGTTTCCAAGCCAACATTTTATTTTTTAACAAGACGCTTTTAAACATTTGTTTTAATAAACTAACACAGGAATAGATGAGGTGCAGTAATCTCTAAAGTTTTTATGAGGTCAAAATCAAATGACATAACATGATGCTTGCACAAACATTAGTCCACGACTATTGATGATATATCACTTGAAACGAACTTCCCATTTTATAGCGACGACCGCAGCTGCAATTCAACGAATCACGATGGCTGATCATGTGCGAACATTATTGTTCGCTGTTTTGTCAAGGAACGGGGACCGGCCTCTGACGCTTGCACAGCTCGAGGCAGAGTACAAGGAGCTCGAGGGAAAGTTTATACCGGCGGAGGAACTGGGATATGCGAACGCTCTATCACTCTTGCAGAGCATGGATAACGTGCACGTGTTTCAAACAAACGGTCGGACTTTTGTTAAGGCTGAGGACTGCGCTGACACTCGACACGTCGTCCAGCTAATAAATGCCCAAAAGAAAAATCCCGTTAAACAGGTACAGCACTAGAAATTCTTGATAATATGTACGATGTGGGTAATAGTAGAGTAGCAAGGCATGCGATCATACAGTACGTGTTACTGAGCTGAGAAATGACAGAATCGTTGATAAATTCATAGCACTGTGTTCAGCCATTTGCGAGAAATTAATAGAATTGAACAACACTGAATAGCTATAATCATTTGCTTGCCATGAACAACGTGTCGCGCAAAGCGTGAGAGTCGGCAAAAAAGAATGGACCTTTACCCTACTTTTTTGTTTTTTTCTGTAGTCACCTTGGACTATCCCGCGAAACGTGGAAGATAACATATTGACGATAATTGCGGTTAGCCCAAATGAATGCTTAATGCTTTCGCAGCTGATGAGCCAATACATTCACTTCTATCAGACCAAGCTACCGGCACCCCGTGGCCATCTACTCGCTTGGCTTGCTACCGCAACAAAATTCGTGGTGACGAATGATACTGGAAAAAGCCACGTCCTTCAGCCGATACCCGACGTCGACGTTAAACCGTTTCGATTTATGGGGCAGCGACTTCAGGCTCAGATGTCACGGATACAGCATCGGCCGCCTCCACAGTCGACAGTAGCCCCAAGAATTATGCCAGCACGTCTGCAACGAAAAAAGACAGACTGGCCAATCACTCCTCGATTACCCTCAGTCGATCAAAATACGACAGAACCTGAAAAAGAACTGACGATAGCGATCCAGAAGCCTATAGACAACAAAACCGTCACGCTAAGCCCGCCTGCGGCTAAAAAGGAAGTCGACAAAGAGCCAAAGACAACTGTACCCTCGTTTGATAAAGCGTTTTATACTGATGCAAGTACAGAAGATGGAAATTCCTGTCCTCCTTTGGCTCCCTCAGTCCAAAATGAGCCATCAGATCCCCCAACAAAACCACAACGTCCCTACATGGTACGTCCCGCGTGCTTCGAACATGCTAGGCTAGAAACAGAAGAGAACCGAGAGCAGCTTCATAATAGACAGCTGCCTAAAACGTCGCGACCAGAGAGCACATGCTTTTCTACGAACCCACTGGCATCAGTGCCATCATCGTGCAACATTACCGTGACCTTGCCCACTTCAACCCAGCCACTTAACGCTTCATGTGATTTTTCAAGACGAACTTCTAGTTTAGTTGCCAACACAGTTCGTCGTGAGGTAGTTCGCGCCGTTTCACTAAATGAAAGGTTGGGTCGTCTGAAACTCGATTCATCCGCAGAAGGTTCCATGGAGAGTAAAGGTGATTTAACAGATGAAGCAAGTGTTTCCATTGAGCAAACTCAAATGTGGCCTATCAATCCCCTGTATAGTGCTGAGACCTCTATTAACAAAGAATGGCAAAATCATTCTCAACCTCCCGCAGTTATATCTGGTAAACCAAGCGATAACGTTTTACCGAGCGTGCCAAATGATTTGGTTGCCTCCACATCAACAGGGACACAGCCCGATACGCTTCCGCAGTGGATTGTTGACTGGGCAATAAAGTCTAAAGTAGCCCTTAGTAGTACCCACCTAGCGCAGCAGATAAACCCAACCAGATGTTTGATAGGCACAACATCTGACCCAGACGGTGGCGCTGTAGTAGAACAGGTTGAGTCGGTGCTTTCTTCTACTCCAGCTTCTCTGATAAACCTAGTAACTTCGTTATCTTTATCTTCGACAAGTTCTACAGTTTCGAAACCTGCAAATGTGAGCAGTGATCCGCCGTCCCTAGTATTTAGAGTTGATTGCACAGAGCAGGTTGCTCATGAGGAAGATGCCCGACCCGTGAAACAGATGCTCGATGTCCCACTTGCACAAGTCGAAAAAGGGCAGCTAGAGCAGGTTGCTCATGAGGAAGATGCCCGACCCGTGAAACAGATGCTCGATGTCCCACTTGCACAAGTCGAAAAAGGGCAGCTAGTTTTGTCACATAGTAATAAGCCTGTGCAAGAAATATTAGGGCTTTCGCTTGAGAAATTCCTCAATCTAGTTTCTCTCTTGCGAGAAAATCCGCCAGTGCCCGAAACACTTATAGCCGACTTATACTGGGCAGCCTACAACGAGGAGCTCTTTAGTAAAGATAGTTGTGATGAACTTATTAAGTCTTTGATAGATCAGGGGGTTCTAGTTATTGAACTGGGTGCCACCGTAACTATAGCGGCACACATGCTACCCGCAGCAGGATACCTCATGAGAGTGAAATTGAAACAAGATGTACTTCTACACTTAGAGAAGGCGTATGGCAAAGTGGAAGGCTCAGACAGCTTTGGGTTTAAGCTAATACCAATAAGAAAGTGCGTTGATGTGTCAGCCTTAATACGTGTAAACGACGAAGTCTTGCAGGATCAACCCTACATCTGTATGTAATCCCTCGTACTCATAAGTTTTTGTATTTTGTGAACATGTATTAAATGTATTAAATCTTCTATGCTCACTATTGTGAAGCTTAGGCAACCGATCTGCTAGAGTCGGGATTTTTTTTAGGTGGCTCTTAAAACTTTATGCTTTGAATACATTGATGTAGGACTTTACTTTGCTTTTCTAAAATATTCATATCGGTGTGCCCGTGAGCATTGTTCAACTCTGCGCAGGCGTTTATCGAGATAATTTTTGAAAACAATTTAGCGTGTTCTACATTTGCTGCATTAGTGCCGTATGATCGTTGTTAGCATAAGAATAGCTTTTTCCTCTAGCGACTTCAGGCTTTTCATGCTTTATTACTATCCGGTGGAAACGTCCTCCACTTTGTAAAAACACATCGGGGAGGCATTTTCAGTCAGCTGAAATTGGTTGTCGTTTGTTAAAAGCTTAAGAGAATATTTAATTTAAGCTACTAAATTAATAAGCTACTAACAGCTGACACAAAACTCAAGAATAAAAATGCAGCTTCCAAATAAACAACACTAGAATATTTGTGAATTCCAGGTGTGAAACAGAACCAGCAAGACGTCGTTGTCGCTATACAACGCGTTAGTTCTCCTGCAGCAACTGGTTGCTTTTGGCAAGTACGCACCGAGGCTGGGGCTTACAAAATTGTGCATGAGAAGTTCTTGTTTAAGCTCGAGGGCAGTGGTATCGTGGCTCCTGCAGATCCACTGAACGCTTGGGCTGCTGGAAAAAGACCTGCAAATGGAGATACTGTTTCTGTGAAGGTAAAATCAAGTTTTCATCGAACTGCGTACGACGTGTTGTCGTGCTTCTACTAAATGTATTTGCTGTATGCACACATGACATTAACGTAATCTAATATTTTATGCAATTGAACTAATGATAGACGATATTTGCTCATTCCTACATAACAAAAATTCGTTGCATTACACGACACCGATGTATGGTCTACTTATAAAAAAAAATGCCAATCAGCATAGATATGTTCTACAGCTGCCAAGTGTAGCAGGGATTCATTATTCATCCATTAACTACATAACTTTACATGATATTGCACACCTTTGTAACCGCCATGCGCCGTGACCTCTTCATATGTCCATCAGATATTGAAGCGTACCGCTAACGGACTCGCGATTTGTTGTCTTGCCGGCGAACAATTGTACTCGGTATATGTGCTTCGCAATCCACCCTCAACATCGCTAATCCCGGTTAGTGTTTTGCGCTGGGGCGGCCAATCTTACCTGCTGGACTTCAGCGCGACTGCGCTTGGCGTTGAAACCCAAGGCAGAATTCCCCTTCGGTGTATGAAGTACGCCGACGTCCTCATCGAGTTTATCGGACGGCATGGCATCAGCCCTAATTCATACGTCGTGAGCGTACTTGATGTGATCGAAGTACTCGCACAGCGAGGAGTAGATGAGGGTCTCATTACAGATTTGATTCGCGTATAGGTAATGAATAGATTATTATCGCTAGTTTCGTTGCGTGTTTCTAAAATGTAGCAAAGTTTAGGTAAAAATGAATTATTGAAAATCGCTAAGCCGTGTCCTTTGTTTACAGTAACTAATAGACGAATAAAATAAATGGTTCATATAGCTTTTGTTATACATCATAGATACATGTTACACATCACATGCAAGAAAAGCATGTACGTATTTGCGTTTAAATGATGATGGTGCAATTTATCTAACCATATAGAAACGTATTGTAGCGGTTATAAAAATAAAAAATTTGTGTAAATAAGCCATGATGATGATGATGATGATGATGATGATGATGTAATTTATCTAACCATATAGAAACGTGCTGTAGTGATTATAAAAATAAATGAATATTGTGTAATTTAAGCCATGATCATTAAAAATTTCTTCTCATTTATTAATAAATAACCAGGGTGACTGACATATATTCAAATTCCTAACCCGTGTGCATATCCAAAATTTATTTTATGATTACTGGCATTTTTCTTCGATCGAATTTTCATTATTATACATGGGTAGCTTCTATATTCCGTACCAAAACCTAGTGATACAATTCCTATAGTAACTGCTAATTCCTATTCATACTGTGTGTGTGTGTGTGTGTGGATCCTTGAAAGTGTTATTCTTTGCAGTTCAACCGCTTCCAGAAGATTTGCAAGCGGTTGAACTGACCGCTTTCGCAAAGGTAAGATGCCCTTTTTCACGTTCTACACATCATCTGGATTGGAGTATTGGTTTTGAAATAAGTTGTGATGATGGTATTCTTACTGATCACCGATGAGGCTCAAGCGCTTTTCCTCGTTGATTTGTGTGTACGACGGGTACTATATATAAAGTACCCTTAGCGGGCCAAGAGGTACTTTTCTTAACATTTAAACGGTCACGTTTGGTGATTTGGAGGACAGCGTAGTGAGGAATCATATCAACCGTGTTCTCCTACTGCATTGGCGATCTGTACAATTTTGCCAACGTACGTATGGTATATTCCTGAATGTATCAAATTTTTAATGTTTTAGTCTACCAGTTAAAAGCTGCTCTTCCCATCACATACAGGCGCCACTTCTAAATAAATGTTTCTCGGATTAGAAACAATGCCAAAATTCGGGGTGCTTTAATAACAACATTAAAAAAGTGTTGCACCACTACTCCAACTTTATTATTCAATAAAGGTTTCATCTGCGTATTTGGATTTATTTTAATGATCTCCTAAGAAACACCAGCAAAATAGCCAAAAAAACAGAAACGCCTCGAAAGATAAGCATCGTAATTGCAAGCAAGAAATCACATGACTGAAAAGAACCTTGCATGCCAATATTACGTCGTCGCGACCGTCAGTTTGTTGAAACATGGGCGCTTATAGCACAGAGAATTACAGCTGTTAATTTTAGTAAGTTACACTGTTTTAAACAGTGTAACTTACAGCCACATTTCCTACTACAAAATTTCCGGAATGTTTCCGAGAAACACAAACAAAAGCTGCAGTAGACGAACAATGACATTTATGTAGGAGTAATGTGCTAAAAACCGAAAATAAAATGTACATATAGAAGGCTTCATATCATGTCAAGTAATAAAAAAAAAAACTAAACTAAAAATGCAATTTCTCCGCAATGACATTAGATATTTGCTGATTTAGAAAACAAACGCTTTGATTTTATTCTCTGTAATGTATTAGAGTAAAATGACATTTCGCAGCTACCTTAAGCTTATCGCGAGCCTAACACAAGCTACATCGGCCATTTCCTCATTGATGCAAAACGCTGAACTGTAGGCTTTCGTAAAAATGATAAATTACGTTTACCGCCAAATGAGTGTATGTAGATCCATAGAATGACAACAGGCATGAATTTTAGCTGAGTTCGTAACGCAAATGATATAGCACCACTATAGTAATATCATCTTTCATGTTGCAACATACCACAAGCATATCCATTAATATTCTCTTTTTGAAGCTTGAACGAAAGTCGTCTTTTAACAAATATTTCATCTTCTCAGTCAGTTTTCTTCATCTTCTGTTGACCATGAGTCTTCATCATCCTCGTCTTCACTCTGTATTTCTTTCAAGTCTTCAAGAAGTTCTTCAATATGGTTCATCATACCCTCATCATCGCATCCATATGCGGAACCTACCTACATACGAACATAAATTTATGTGGGGGTAATTAAATAAGGTCGTTGTGATAGCTTAGTAGGTAAGGTATCTGCCTGCTAATCTTAGGGGCACGATGTGGTCTAGGTTTGAATTCGGGTACAGACAAGCTTTATCTCGCGCTGAGCGTCACTGGTCTAATGGAACGCCTAACGTCGATAACAAACGTAAAACTCGAAATATAGTGGTAGAGTAAGCAAGAAAATTATTCCATGCGTATCACTGGTTATCGATGTATAGTGATTCCTCAATTAAAACTAACGCAGCTTTTCATACTCCGCACCTCAAAACTGAATTGTAAGTTGGTCAATTCGTTTCGTCAAGCACAAATTATTTTCACCATATAAAATTGGAAATTGACGAGTAAAAGTAAGCAAAGCAAGAGTCTTTTTGTCAAAAATTAGATTTGCCCACTTACCAGTGAACTACTACACACTAGTTAGATGATTAGAGTCACACTAATCATATTAAAATAAAATGCTTTTACCATGAAATACATTGTTGTATGGTTACTGAAATTTGTTGGTCATGACTTTTATCAGCAGTGAGGTACCACTTTTTAAACCGTAATTTATGGTGAATAATTAATAAGGTGATTTTTTCAACAAACCTTGCTGGCCTTCTTGAGATAGAATTTGGCGGTTGGAAGATAGTGATCCATTCTAAGGAAATTTGTCCATCCAAGCAGATACCACACATCGACGCAATTCTCGTCTTCCAACACGAGCCCATCAAGTATAGTGGTCGCTTCTGTAAACAGCTCCAAGTCTAGCAAAAGCTTTACAGCAGACAGACGAACGTTGAATGGCGGTACCTGCTTGAGCCAAGAAAGCCGAATTCATTTTATTAGGATGAGTAACTCAAAAAACGAACACTTATTTGTTTCTACTAGTTTACTTGAATTAGTGGATTTGTTATATTACGGCGCCACTACTTATCATCGCTTGCTGCAAAAAACGTATTCATCGGACGAAAACTGCTTAGTATGTTTGGAAGAAAAAAAATAACTTTGTTTCCACCAATGGCGAATTATGCAAACGCTAGATGTCCTCTTACTTATTACTTATGACAACAAATTTCGAAAATAAATGATATAAATAAAAGGGCAAACTCGCATCTATGGTGTGACCATGTACAACTCATCTAATAGCGACGGGCTCTCTCTTACCTCATCAGCGTCTTCAAGGCCGCCTTCTACGGACCTTTCGAAGGCAGGAAGCCACATGTCAAGAGATCGTTTTATCTCACGTGTAGCGTCTTCAAATTCTCCTTTAATCAAATGGTACGACGCCTTTGCCTGAACGGCCTCTGGATTTGACGGATCCAGTTCAAGTGCCTTTTCTATTGATGCAACAACTCTTTCCTCGGCGTTAGGCTCATCACATAAATCTGCCGGTACGATCAAATAGATTATGAAGAAGAAAAACATGCCAAATAACAGCCTGAACTAAAAAATATTATTAACAGCCCTTACAATTCATACCTTTCTCAATAATAAAGTGCGGGAGTAAAGTAATGAAATATACTCACCGCGTTTCTACATTTATTATACCTCTGTAATTTTGTATAATTTTAAAATTAACAAAAATTTTAGTTTTTACCAAAATGGAAACCAATATTCTAAGTGAATTTTCAGCTCATCGATGAATGCTTAATTCTTTACCTGTGGTAAATAATTCCGAAATGCAAACATACGCATTTGAAAGCTTTCTGCTCGTGAATTTCCTTGCATTGTTCGTGTTTTCGGAAGCCCCTCCTTCCATATCTTCATCCATGGCGACGGGTTCGCTGGCTAATTCACGTTCCAACAGTTCTAAAACAGATGTTCGTATAAACCATTATCAATTGTGCATGAATATACAATCAAAGAATCTTATATAACCTGTACAACGTACCGACTAAACTGTATACCACGTTCATCGTTGCTATGTTACTGAATTGATATTATAATTAGGAATACAAATCGATAACTGTGCAATAATCATAATAGTAGACAATCCACTCACCGACAGCTTTTTCTAGACAACAAAGGCTGTCTTTGCCTTCTTCAAGTTCTCCGAGGGTCAGCCATTTTTCTGGCTGAGAATCTGGCGCCAACTCACAGCTTTGTTTCAGATACTTAGCAAAAACCAAGTTCAATTTTAACACGTAATTTTAAGTCAGTTAACACGAGCATACTATAAATTATAAAAAAATTTGCAACCCTAGCACTAATAATTTTTCACTAGTATCTATAACGGCAATAAGGATTACTATAGGAAACGTGTTATATACATTACATGCAACAAAAGCAATCTATGAAGCCTAACAATGTTGATCTTCTGTTCACATTTGTTAGGATTGTAGAAATCCTTTAGACATCGTAGTACATCGGTTATGAAGCACATTAGCCTGCTGCAGTGGAGGAAGTGCATATACAGACTGTGTCTGATAAAACAAAAGACGATGCAAAATTCATTCCTTTTATGTTTGCGTTACGAAGTTCAAGTGAAAAATATGCGTAAGTAGTTCATAAGGAAAACTATGATCAGATCGCCAACATGATCCGGACGGCTCGGCTGAGAAATAGACACATACGACCTGGTACGAAGCCGCTAACTAAAATTCGTCGGATCATGTTACCAGAGTAATTTAAAACATTCCGTCATGGTTAAAGGGTCCTCTAGAATCCTTTGATATTTGAAGCAAGCTTAATAAAACAACGTGTGGCATTCGTACAGTAAACTAAGTATCAACGATCTATCGCTATTTGTCTATCTACTTGATCTATTGCCAATGAATGCATAGACAGTTGTAATAAAGTATCAGTGATTATTAGATACCTGTTTAGCCTCTTGTGGTCGCGCCAACTCTAAAAGGCAACTGGCCGTACGGAACATGACATTCGGATTAGCTTTTTTTTTGAGGGATGCAATAAAATGTTTGTGGGCTGCGCTTAACTGACCTTGCTCAAAAAACTGCTTGCCGATTTCGTCTAACTCCTCTGCCGATTTTCCATAAACCTCAGATTCATGCCTCAATTCCACCTGTTTCCTTCTAGCTACTTTCTGAAACTTTCGTGCCTGTGTGGCTATACTTGTTCTCTCCATCGTCAGAAGTGCTTATGGAGAGCGAGGCCCAACTTCTAACCTTCTGTCACACCGGCAAGCCTGTATTTGTCAAGATAACACCACAGGACCACTTATTTAGTACTCTCGCAAACTTTTGCTCGAAAAATACAGACAGTTCGCTCGTTTTTACCAGCTCTAACGTTGCTGTTGTCGAAACAGCGATCCCTGAATAACACCAAAACATGATCACGTGGTCCTCGACAGAGGCAGCGAATGGCGCCGAATTTCAAATAATTGGATATTCTTATAAACTCTGCTGTCCAATTACCTGCTTGTATATCTAATCGTTCTGCTTTTGGGCGACGTGGTAAAAGCTAGACTTCCGTGCGCTGTCATATGATTTTGATGTCATCATGGCCAGCTAATGTTCGGTGAAGCGGCGCCCCCTGGTGGTCTGAGCAGGTACTTTTCGCAATGCGTTGTGTGAGTGTTCAGACTGACGTTGTGTAAGAGATTGCGCTTGTTTGTGTGCGGCGTCTGTCGCTCCGTCTGTCTGTGCGCCTCGTCAGTAAATCGTAGATGTGAGTGAATGGGCGAGTGAGTCAGTAATGACAGCGGGGAGCGTTTGCGGAGCACTCAAGCTTTGCTGTACTGGCCCATAAAGGTGCAGTGCACTGTCAGAAGACCGGACGGAACGAGTCTGCGAGGCTAACCGTCATCACGGCCATAGTGGAGTTGCGTGTTACCAGTGATACCAGCGGCTGGCGCTGCTGGAGCAGGTCTGGCAGAAAACAAGTTACCACTGTAATATAGCTAAAGCTGAGGGCGGTGTCAGTAGCAGTGTGAGTCCCGGAAACAACCATCACTTAACTGTGCTTCACTGTACTCACTGTAGACCCATTTATTTTTGTGTTTTACATGGTAGGGCAGCCAAAGCGGCAAAGAGCAACGCAACGATGGCCAAAACGAAGAAATAAGTGATTCGTGACGAGGTGTATCTGTAATGCAGTAAACTAGCTAGGGGAGAAAGGTGAAGAAGTTACGTGTCAGCATGAAAAACTAGATCAATGTAAAAGTAGTGGACAATAATAAGAACGCATTGGATAACTATTGTGACGAACTATTTATGTGAATCGATGAAAATAATAGCAACAGAACGTTCAGCACAAATTACTTTGATAAAAAGTAGAAACGTTCCTTTAAGAATAGAGGACCAACAAAGTTATCCACGGAAGTAGAAGAGCTTCAAGAAACGAATAGAGTGAAAATGGCGGTGTTACTGTCGCGGTTTCAGAAATGGATTGTCCACATTGTGGTTCTGCTATGTGGCCTCTCGTTAATTTCACTCCAAAGTGGCCTGTTACCAGGACCTAACGTCTGTATAAAGACGGTTACGAAGCGTCACAATGTTAGCCGGGCGGTCAAAGTTCCCTATGAAGTAAAAACGTACACGTTCTGCGTGCGCATTCGTTGCGACAAGACTCGAACCGAATATTTTGTCTCGTACCGCACGGTAAATAACTCAGATTTAGGCACATCCTAATATTATATATTACATCGCTTATACAATAAATACAAGCCTGTTACAAGTTGTCTTAACCTATTTGACTCACGCTTTCAACAGGAGAAAGTCATAGCACTTTTTAGTATTTGAATGTGTGTTGGCAACGTAATTAATGATTTCTGGTCGAAAATGTGCTTGTAGTTGTGCTACCCTCAGCACAAAACAAAAGAATTGATCAAACCTCACCCCGAGAACGTCTTTTTGGCATTTATTGTATTTTCAACGTTTCGTTGCACCGCGGGTTCGTTCCGCTACCGTAATTCGACCTGAGGCCGAAATAGAACCTGCATTTCTTTCGCCACGTCAAACTTGTAATGGCATATATCCAGCTATCTTGCATTAGGCGTATTGGTAGCAGCTAGAACGTAAAAAGTCTTAATCATAAAATCGGTAAAATCGTGACTTTTGTGCCATGGTTGTTTATTTTATAGTCAGCTATGTGCATACGTGTCCATACAAGAGGAAGCGAAAAAATCGAATGGGAATCTTGGCGCACTGTGGGAGCAGCAACCGGAAGATCGTCTTTGAACTATGTCCATCTGACTAGTCAGGAGACCAGCATGCTTACTACTCGTTGAAATAGTCGGTGATTATGAACGCACTGTTTTTGCTCAAGTACTGGTAAGGAGTGCGACTAAAAAATCACAAAGATAACAGTCTTGCCCGTGCCGTAGTGCTCATAGATGCCTTTGATCATGATCTCATGATGCCTTTAATTTGCGCGAGTTATGACCTCAACTGTATGTGCTTCTTGCCTTGCTATTTAATTACGTCGGCATTATAAAATTCAAACAAAGACAGTTGACCAGCTTACAGCCCTAAGAACAGAAAAAAACCTAATCGTTACTAAAAAAACAAAGACCATCTTAGAATTATCCGTGCTAGACATGCGCCTAAAAAAATTCGAAGCTGGCCTATGCCGTCGACAGGCGCAGATAGATCCACATCAACACTTACTGTTAATTACGTTGCATTTATTCACTAGAAGAAAACTAGTTGCCACATATGAGGTCAACATTTCTCAAAAGAAACACAAAACCTCTTTTCTAAACAGTTATCTAATTTTTAGTATTCGACAGTTCGACTAATGGCCTATAGATTGCGGACAACAAATGGGCCATTGTAGAACAACCATGCAACGTATGTACATATAATGCCGACTCAGATATATATCTAGTACAGGAATCCACTAGCGATTTTTCTTTGAGGAACGAATAAAAAGCTTGAGCGTTAACGGTGTCAGTATCGAAACTTGTCCGCTTGTATTTGCCTTATGGTCGAAGTGACCGCAAATACATACGCAGGAAGATAGCAAAAGCCAAATGAGACGCGGTAACCAAGCATGGAACAGTTTAGAACAAAGTGAGTGAATGGGCTTGCTAACTCTGTATGATGTGCGCGTCGGACACTTGTTAATACGCGCTAATGTATCTCTGGCAATTGCTTCTAATAATGACGAACGAATTGTCAAGTAGAAGCGTTACTATCTAGAAACAGCTAGTGTTTTCGAAAGTAATCGTTACGAGACAGTGAAGAAATGTCATACTGTAATCGACAGCTACAACCATACTTCGGTATTAAGTTTCCTGGAGCAATCAAACGCCGACGAAGAGGCACTTCGCATAATTTCGAATCAATCCAAACAGTACAAAGACATTTCAACATAACTCTTGCGGTAAAAAGGTATCAGATTATGAGAGAATTTTTAGCTGATTAATTATTGATAATTAGCTGATTTTTCGGTTCACTTCTGCAGCAAACACCTGGCGATATCGGTGTTGTCGTTCTGTTTAGTTCTAACTAGTAACCACAATCCATGTACATATACTAACGCTCAATAATTGTTCTCAGCATAGTCATCAGGAACGAAAATAACTCTTTATCTAGATGTGCGAACCGTAAATTTGTCTATAAATTATAAAGCGGTAGTTACAGGCACGTGGACACGACTGCAATAGCATGTGGCACCAAATGAATCGGACTCAACGCGATCGACAATATACTCACTACCTCTAGCAGAACAGACAAAAAAAATTAGATTTCTGTTTTGTTGTGGACGCAACTGACTCAGATTAAACAATCTTTAGAAAGTATACATAT